>NW_016909950.1:980-17562 GCF_001483705.2 Eufriesea mexicana
ATCGGTACTCGGGCCGATCCCCTGGGACCTCTCGAACGACGCCGTGTTGCGCACTCTCGTCCACTGCGGCCTGAGATTGTCGTGTATCGCGGACGACACGCTTTTGATGGCGAGTTGGGAGGAGGCCACGCTGCGCGCCGAAAGCGGCGTGGCTCTTGTCGTGAATAGCATCCAGCGGCTGGGGCAGAGTATCTCCCCCGAGAAGACCGAGGCAATGTGGTTCTGCCATCGGCACCAACGGAAGCCGCCCAAGTCCCTGATGCGCATGGGGATCGTCGTGGTCGAGGTACGGGGCCGGATGAAATATCTCGGTCTCGTCCTCGATAGCCACTGGAAGTTCGACGAGCATTTCCTTGCGCTGGAACCACGCCTGGAAGGTATGGCGGGGGCGCTGTCTCTCCTGCTGCCCAACCTGGGTGGGCCAGACGGGAGGGTGCGCCGTCTCTCCACGGGAGTCGATCGCTCGGAGGCACTTTTCGGGGCTCCCATCTGGGCGAACGACCTGGCCGCTAGTCCGCGCAGTCAGGCGATTCTCCGGCGATTCGCCAGAAGGATGGCGATCAGGGCGTTGCGCGGTTACCGCGCGATATCCCACGGGGCGGCGATGGTCCTGGCGGGTGTTCCGCCGCTCGAACAGCAAGCGGTGTGGGAGGCCCGTATCTACGAACACCTACAAGCTGGCGGCGGCGGTGCTCCTGAAGAAGGGACAGTTTCGTTGAGGTGAATGGTCAGACAGTCCGTAATGACCGCTTGGCGATCTCGGCTGAGGAATCCGAGCAGCCGGCGGCGCAGGGCGATCGAGGCTTTGCTCCCCGGGCTGGATGCATGGGGGCGCAGCGGCAGCCGGCACACTTTCCGCCTGACACAGGTGCAAACCGGGCACGGGTGCATCGGGGTGTAGCTGTGTCGTATCGGGCGGGTACGCGAGGCGCGATGTCATCACTGCGGGGAAGGCAGGGACACGGCGCAGCACACGCTGGAGGAATGTCCGGCGTCGGCTCGCGAGCGCCGGGCACTTTGTCGCGTGGTGGGTCGGGACGTTTCACTCTCCGTCGCCACGGCGCGGATGACGTAGGGCTTAGCTGCGTGGCGTGCGGTGGCCTCCTTCCGCGAGGCGGTTGTGTTACAGAAGGAGGCCGCGGAGAGGGCCGGCGAGCATAGCGCGTGCTCCTCACGCGTTGGGCGGCGGAGGCCGCAAGCGCTGTGCCGGTGGGCGCCGCGCGCACTGCCGGATGTGTTAACGGGTTAGACCTCCGCCTTCGCGAGCGACCATGTTCCTACGGTCGAGGAGACCGCCTCTCACTCCCGCTGTAACCTAGGTCAGGGTATCCACGGGCTGGCGAGTGTTGGCCCGTCGGTTCGAGGGACCGAGGGGCCGCGTGATGGTCGTGCGGCGTCGGCAGTGTGTTCGTGCGATGCGTTGCGGTGGAATGCGTGTTGTCTGTGCCTGTAATTGACCCGTCTCGTGCGCATGGACAAGAACGTTTCTGGTGTGTCCTCCCGTCGTGCCGGGAGGGAACTGTGGTTGCGTCGCGGGGGCGTCATGGCAATTGCGTCGCCGCGATTTCCAGGGCGCACCGAAATGCGAAGGGCTGGGCATCGTGTGGGTTTTGGTATGTAAAAATCACACATAACCACGCCCCCTCCACTAAGGGGGCCGGGTATATTTGGAAGATTTCCCCAACGTGAAAAAGTGGTTAGATCAGCGTATCAATTACTTTTGTGCTATACACTGACATTTGATTGCCTTCTGCGCTCTACTGCGCTCGAGTACATTCTGCTTGTCTCTTGGGAGGCCAGCGATGGTAGTCTAGGCACGTTCGGTTAAGTTATGTTGCGTTCGGCTATATTACGTTTGGATATGCTGGGGTGTAATAGTTTTGACTTTTGTACTGTACACTGCTATTCGGTGGATTCCTGCGCTCTGCATTGCTCCACTATACTCTGTTCGACTTTCGGGACCTCAGCGGTAGCGGTCACGGCACGATAGGTATGTCTGTCTACGTTTGGTAATCCTACGATTGGTCTGGTAAGAATGGGAAAGATTTGACTTTTGTGCTATACACCGCAGTTCCGAAGACTTCTACGCTCTTGATTGCTCATCTGTACTGTGCTCGACTCTCGTGATTCCAGTAATTGTGGTTTCAGCACGTTAGGTTGAATTAGGCTGCGTTCGGTGTGGCTACGTTAGTTTGGGTTAGCTTTCGATTCCTTCGTCTTTCGTGGTATAGACTGTTGCTCGGTGGAACAACTGCGCACTACTCTGCTCTAGTATGCCCTGCTTGGCTCTGGGGAGGCCAGCAACGTTGGTCCCGGGACGTTAGTTTGGGATGGGTAACGTTCGTTTCTGTTACGTTTGACTAGCTTAGGACAGGGTAGCTTTGACTTTTACGCTATACTGGTGGACTTCGGCTCTCTACATTGCTCTAATACGTCCTGCTTGTCTCAGGGGGGCGGGCGGGATTATTTTCGGCAAGTTTTGTTTAGCCATGTTACGCTTGTCTTGGCCAGGTTCGGACATGTTATGCCAGGATACCTATGACTTCTGTGCCGCAAAGTGCATTGCGTAGGAATACTGCACTCCAATGTGCTCTACTATGTTCTGCCTGGCTCTGGGGGGGGGGCAGCAATGGCGGTCTCGGCACGCTAGGTCGAGTTATGCTACGATTGGCTTGGCTTGGTTAGGATTCGTTTTGTTAGGATAGCTTTGTCTTTTTTGCCGCACACTGCTATTCGGTCCGCACCTGTGCACTGCATTGCTTTACTATCGTCTGCTTGAGTCTGTGGAGGCCAGCACTAGCGGTCGCGGAAGGTTTGGATGAGATGGATTACGTTCCGTTAGGCTAGGCTAGGTTATGTTTTGTTATAATGACATTCACCCTTGGTCTATACACTGCCTTTCGGTCGGTATCTGCGCCCCGAATTGCTTTAATAGCATCTGCTTTTCTCTGGGTAGGCCAGCAATTGTGGCTTCCCCACGTTAGGATGAGTTAGATTACGTTTGGTTAGTTTGGGGTACGTTATGTTTGGTTAGGTTATCCTTGACTTTTGTGCCACGCACTGCTATCCTATTAACATCTGCGCTCTTCTGTGCGACATCGCACTCCGCTTGTCTGTTTGGACGCAAGGAATATTGCTCTCGGCACGTTAGGCTGAGTTATGTTACGCTTGCTTATGTTACGTTTGGTTAGGTTAGGGTAGGGTACCATTGACTTTTGTGCTGCATACTGCTCTTCGGTGGACTTCTGCGCTTTGCTGTGCTATTGGACATTCTGCATGGCTGCGGGGATACCAGCAATATTGGTCACGGCCCGTTAGTCTGAGTTATGTTACGATCGGCTGTGTTACGGTTGGGCAGGTTAGGATATGTACCTTTGAATTTTGTGCAGCTATATACTGCCATCCTAAGGACCTCTCCGCTCTACTTTCCTCTAATCTACCCTACTTGGCAATCGGGAGGCCAGGAATAGTGTCCTCTGCAGGTTAGGTTATGATAGGTTGCGATTGGTTATATTTCGTTTAGATATGTTACGCTAGGGTATCCTTGACGTTTGTGCTATGCACTGTTGTTCGGTGGATTTCTACGCCCTACGTTGCTCTATTATACTCTGCTCGACTCTGCGGATACCAGTAACTGTAATCTCCGCCCGCTAGGTTGAATTAGGCTATGTTTGGCGAAGCTCTGTTGTTTTGGGTTAGGCTTGGGTAGCTTAGACTTTTCTGACATACGCCGCGATTCTATGCATATCTGTGTTCTAGTAACCACTTTTATGTTCTACTTAGCCCAGGGGTGCCAGCAATCATGGTCGCCGAACGTTAGGTTGAGTTAGGTTACGATTGGTTTCATTACGGTTGGCAATGTTTGGAGGTGATAGCTTTGCCTTTTGTGCCATACACTGCCAATTGTTGGATTTCCGCAATCTACAGTGCTCTAGTGTGTTCACATTGACACTGGGAAGGCCAGCGAATGTTGTCTCGGCACGCTAAATTGAGCTAGGTTACTTTCGGGCAAGTTAGGTTGGGCTATGCTTGGTTAGTGTAACTTTTACTTTTGTGCTGTGCACAGCAATTTGCAGGGTTTCTGCTCTCTGCTGTGCTCCAGTATGAGCTGCTGGTCTCTGTGGATTATAGCAGTAGTGGTCTTGTCTCGCTGGGTAGAGTTAGACTACCTATTCTTATGTTACGTTTGGATAGGTTAGGAGAGTAGAGCTTTGGCTTTTGTGCTATACCACGCAATTTGGTCGATTTCTGCGCACTGCATTTCCCTAGTATGCTATGCTTGGCTCTGGCGAGAACAGCATTTCATGTCTCGGCACCTTATGCTGGGTTAGGCTACGTTCGGTTAGGTAAAGTTAGGACATGTTGGGTTAGGGTTTCTTCCACTTTTGTGTTATACACTGCAATGCCGTGGCTTACTGCGCTCTACTGTGCTCTAGTACGTTCTGCTAGACCCTGGGGTTGGCAGTAATAGTGGTTTCGCCACGTTAGGTTGAGTAAATTACGTTTGGTTTTGTTACGTTTGGTTAGGTTAGGAGAGGATTACTATGACTTTTGCTCTGTACACTGCTGCTCGGTGGATATCTGCGCTCTACCGCTCTCTAACATGCTCTGCTTGGCTTGGGGAGGACAGCAACAGTGGTCTCGGCATGATACCCTGTGCTAAACTATGTTTGGTTATGTTACGATTGGTGAGGCTTGAAATGGGTAGCATCACCTTTTGCGCCATACCCAGCTATTCGGTGCACTTCCGCGCTCTACAGTGCTCAAATATGCTCTATTTGTCGCTGGGGTGGCCATCAATAGTGCTCGTGGCACGTTTGGTTCGGCTGTGCTACATTAGGCTTGGTTATGTTAGGATAAACTTGATTAGGATGGCATTGACTTGTGTGCTATGCACTGCTATGCGGACGATTTCTGCGCTCTACATTGTTATACTACACCCTGCTAGGCTCTCGGGAAGACAATAACAGTGATTTCTGCGCGTTGGGTCAGGCTGCGTTTGATTAGGTTACTTTCGTCTGTGTTATGCCTGAATAGATTCGACTTTCGTGGCACACACAGTTATTCGGCGGATATCTGCGCTCTACTATGCTCTGACATATTCTGCTTGGCCGTGGTGTTCGAGCAATAGTGGTCTTGTCAAGATAGGTTGAGTTAGGCTTCGCTTGGTCAGGTTATGTTGGCCTGGACTAGGTTTGTATAGCTACGACGCTTCTGCTATGCACAGCGGTTCCATGGATTTCTGCGACCTACACCCTCTAGTATGTACTGCTTTACTCTACGTAGGCCAGCAATAGCGTTCGCGGCACGTTAGGGTGACATATGTTCCGTTCGTGTATGGCAAAATTGGTTAGGTTAGGAGAGGATTGCTTTGACTTTTGTCCTGTAGACTGCTACCTGGTGGATACCTGCGCTCTGCTGTGCTCTAATCTGATCAGCCTGGCTCTGGAAAGACCAGCAATAGTGGTGTCGGAACGTTATATTTAGTTAGGCTTCGTTTGGTACGTTCGGTTATGTAATTTTAGGTTAGGATATCTTTGACTTTTGTGTCTTGCACCGCAATGCGGCGGATTTCTGCGCACTACAGCGCTCTAGTGTATTCTGATAGGCTCTGGGTATGTGAGCAATGGTGGTCTAGGCACGTCAGGTTAAGTTAGCTTCCGTATGGTTATGTTATGTTTGGTTAGGTTAAGCTAGGGTAGCTTTGACTTTTATGGTATAAACAGCTTTTCTGTGGATCTCTGCGCTCTGCTGTTATATTGTATGCTCTGCATTGCTCTGGGGATGGCAGAGATAGCGGCCGCGGCTCATTAGCTTGAATTATGTCACGCTCGTTTTGCTATGTTCGTTTGGATCAGATTTGGATAGCCCTTGCTCTTCTGCCATACCCTGCGGCCTATGAATTTCGGCGTTCTACTCTGCTGCAATATGTTCTGCTTGGCTCTGTGGAGGCAAGCAGGACTGGTCTCCTCAAAATAGATAGAGTTACATTACGTTAGGTTACGATTGGTTAGGTAGGGTTTGTGTGGGTTAGGTTAGGATATCTTTGACTTTCGTGCTATACACTGCCACTCCATGGACCTGTGTGCTCTACTATGCTCTATCATATTCTGCTCGTCTCTGAGGAAGCAAGCAATAGTTTGCTACGTTTCGCTAGGTTAGATTAGGTTTTGATAGGTTAGGATATCTTTGACTTTTGTGCTATACATTGCTATTTGGCGGCATTATGCGCTCTACTGTCCTCTACTGTACTCTGCTCGACTCTGGCGATGCCAGCAATTATGGTCGCGGCAGGATAAATTTTGTTATGTTCCATTTGGTTGAGCTCCGTTTGGTCCGGTTGGGATAGGATAGCTTTGATTTTTGTGATGTACACTGCTGTACATGTGGCTTCAGCGCTCTACTGTGCTCTCATATGCTCTGCATGGCTCCGGGGAGGTCAGCAATATATGTGTACGCACAATAGGTTCAGTTATAATACGTTTGGCTATGTTTGGTTTTGTTGGGTCTGATCTGGATAGCAATGACTTTTGTGCTCAACAATGCTATTCTATGGACTTCTGCGCCCTACTGAGCTCTATCATACCATGATAGTCTCTGTGCACTCCAGGAGTAGTGCTCTCGGCGCATTAGGTTGAGCTTGGTTACGTTTGGTTGGGCCAGGTTGGGGTAGGTTTGGTTGTAATGGCTTTGACTTTTGTGCTATACACTGCTTTTCGCTGGGTTTCTGCCCTCCACTGCTTTCTAGTATGTTCTGCTTGGCACTAGAGGGGCCAGAAATAGTGGTCTCGGCTCGCTAAGTTTAGTTATTCCACGTTCGGATATGTTAGATTTGTCGGGTTAGGTTAATATATACTTGACTTTTGTGCCATACGCTGCTATTCGGTGGCTATCTGCGCCCTACTGTGCCCTAGTATACTACGCTTGGCTCTGGGAATTCCAGCAATGGTGGTCTCGGTACGTTATGTTATGCCGTGTTGCGTTTGGCTATATTACTTTAGGACAGGTTAGGACAGGGTGGCTCTGATTTTTATGCTATACGCTGCAGTTCGTCGTACTCCTCCGCTTTACATTGCTCTACTTTGCTCTGCTCTTATTTGGGGATGCCAGTAACAGTGGGCCCGACACGTTAGCGTGATTTAGGCAACGTTCGGTTAGGTTAGGTTAGGATAGGTACGAGTATCATCGACTTTGGAGCTTTACATAGCAATACGTCGGATTTCTGCGATCTACTGTGCTCTGGCATATTCTGATTGCATCTGCGGAGGTAAGCAATGGTGGTCCAGGCAGGTGAGGTTGAGTTACGTTGCGTATGGTTATTTTACGTTTGGTTAGGTTAGGCTAGGTCTACTTTGACTTTTGCGCTGTAGGCTGCTATTCGGCGGATATCTGCACACTACTGTGGTCTATTATGTTCTGTTTTGCCCTGGCGAGGCCAGACATATTGGCTGCGGCGCGTTACGTTTTATTAGATTACGTATGGTTAGGTTCGGTTTTTTGGGTTAGTTTATGATATCTTCGAGTTCTGCCCTGCTCACACCAATGAGGTGGGCTTCTGCTCTCTACTGTGCTGTGGTACGTTCTGCTTGGCACTGGGAATGACAGTAATAGAGGTCTCGGCACATTATGTAGGGATGGGGTAGGATTGGCTCTGTATGTTAGCTTTGGTTGGGCTTGGATAGTTTCTACTTCTCTGCTATACACTGCGATTATATGGATTTCTGCGTTCTACTGTGATCTAATGTGCTGTGCTTGGCGCTGAGGTGGCCAGCAATAGCGGCCTCGGCACGTTCGGCCAGGTTGCGGTAGGTTTGGTTAGAATGGCTTTGACTTTTCTGCTATACACTGCTGTTCGGCGCGTTTCTACTCTCTATACTACTCTACTATATTCTGCTCGCCACTGCGGAGGCCACTGTTAGTGTTCCCGGCACGCTAGTTTGATTTAGGCTTCATTAGGTTATGTTACCTTTGGCTAGGGTTTGAGTCGGTAGCATTGACTATTGTGCTATATACTGCTATTCGTTCAACTCCTGCCCTATGCTGTGCTCTAATATGCTCTGTTTGGCGCTGGGGACGCCAGCAATAGTGTTCTCGGCACGTCAGGCTCAGTTCGGTTACGTTTGGTTAAGGTATGCTTGTTGGCGTTGGGCTTGGATAGCTCCGACTTTCTTGGCATGGACTGTTATTCGGAGAATTCCCGCGCTCTACAGTGCTCGAGTGTATTCTGTACGACTCTGAGGATGCCAGTATTAGTGGTAGCTGCACGTTTCGTTGAGTTATCTTACGTATTGTCCCGTCACGATAGGCTTGGTTAGGAGGGGCTAGCAACGTCTCTTGCGCTGTACACCGCTATTCGGCTTATTTCTGCACTCATCTGCACCATAATATGCTCAGCTTGGCTCTGGGAGGGTCAGCAACAGTGGTATCGGCATGCTTCGTTGGGTTAGGTTACGAGAGGCTCGGTTTGGTCAGGAGAGGTTAAGTTAGGATATCTTTGACTTTTGTGGCATACACTGCAATTCGGTGGACTGTTGCGCACCACTGTGCTATAGTATATTTTGCTAGGCTCTGAAGAGGCCAGCAATGGTTGTCTCGGCACACTAGGTTGAGTTATGATTCGGTTGGCTTGGCTAGGTTGGGACATGTTTTGCCAGCATAGCTCTGCCTTTTGCCCATACACTGCTATTCGGTCTATATCTGATCTCTGCAATGCTGTACTAGCACCTGCTTGCCTCTGCTGAGGCCAGCAATGGTGGCAGTGGCACGTTTGCCTTAGCTAGGACACGTTTGGTCAGGATGGCTTTGACTTTTGTGCTATACACCGCCGTACGGTCGATATCTGTGCTCCACTGTGCTCTGATGTCGTCTGCTTGGGTCTGGGGAGGACAACAATGGCGGTGTTGTTAGGTTAGGTTCAGTTATGCGGCGTTTGGTTAGGATTCGTTCGCTTAGGTTCGGATAGGTTGGCTCTGACTGTTGTGCTATACACTGCCATTATGGGAATTTCTGCGCTTTACATTGCTCTACTGAAATCTGCTCGATCATCGGGATGCCAGCAGTAATGTTCGCGGCACCTTGTGTTGAGATAGAATACGTTAAGCTAGGGTAGTCTACGTTGCTTTAGGTTAGGATAGCTTCGACTCTTGTGCTACACGCTGCTATTCTGTGGAAATCTGCTCTCTACAGCGCCCTATAACAATCCACTTGTGTCCGTGAACGCCAGGACTGCTGGTCGCGGCTAGTTAGGTTGAGCTGTGATCAGCCTGTTTAGGCTAGGCTTGGTTAAGTTTGGTTCGGATAGCCTTGACTCTTGTGCTATACACTGCCACTCGGTTGCTTTCGGCGTCCTACATTGCTCTGCTATACTCTGATTGGCTCATGTGAGGCCAGCACTAGTGGTCGTGGCACCACAGATTGGGACACTTTACGTTAGGCAATATTACGTTTGGTAGGGTTAGGAGAGTATCGCTTTGACTTTTATGCTGTACAGTGCTATTCGGAATATCTCAGCGCTCTATATTGCACTGCTATACTCTGCTTAACACTCGTTCGGACAGCAGTATCGGTCGTGGCACGTCAGTTTGGGTTGCGTTACGTCCGCTCATGTCACGCTTGGCTAGGTTAAGATAGGATAGCTTTCACTTTTGTGCAATACACTGCTGTTCAGTGAATTTCTGCGCTCTATTGTGATCCAATGTTCCCAGCTTTGATCTGGGAATGCATGAAATGATGGCCGCAGTGTGTTATGTTTTGTTAGGTTACACTTGGTTTGATTAAGTTTGAATGGGTTAGGTTGGGATATCCTTTACGTTCGTGCAATGCACAGACACTCTATTCACCTCTGCCCTCTACTCCCCCTAATATGCCCTGCTTGGCTGTGGGGAGGCAGCAATTGTGCTCTCGGTACGTTGGGTTGAATTATGTCACGTTTGGTTAGGTTACGTTGGTTAGGTTGCGATAGGATAACTTTGACGTTTGTGCTGTACACTGCTATTTGGTGACTTTCTGCGATTTCCTGTGCTCTACTGTACTCTGTATGACTCTGTGGAGGCCATCATTTGTGGTCGTGGCACGATAGGTTGCTTTAGGGTACGTATGGTGGTGTTACGGTTGGTTAGGTTTGGATAGGGTAGCTTTGATCTTTGTGATATACCCTGATATTCGGTGGATTTCAACGCTCTACTGTGTTCTAATATGCTATGTTTGGTACTGGGGATGTCAGGAATAATGGTCTGGGAACGTTAGGTTTAGTTATGCCACGTTTGGGTAGGATATGTTAGTTTGGGTTGGGTTTGGGTAGCTTTCACTTTCTTGTTATAAACTGCTATTCGGCGTAATACTGCGCTATACTATGCTCTACCATACTCTGGCCGAATCTGGGGATGAGAGCAATGGAGCTCGTAGCGCGTTAGTTTGTGTTATGTTACGTTTGGTTATACTACGATTGGCTATGTTAGGAGGACACAGCTGTGACTTGTGTGCTATACACTGCTATTCGGTGGATTTCTGCGTTCTACAGCGCCCTAGCTTGCTCTGCTCGGCACTGGGAATGCCAGCAATAGTGGTCTCGTCATGTTATGATGTGTTAGGGTACGTTCGGATAGGTTAGGTTAGGCCAAGTTCGGTTCGGGTAGCTTTCACTTTTGTGCTCTGCACAGAAATTCTGGACTTCTGCGCTCTGCTGTACTCGAGTATGTACTAATTATCTCGGGGGGATGGGAGGCAGAAATAGTGGCCTCGGCTCGTTAGGTTGTGCTAGACTACGATTGGTCATGTTAGGGCAGGATAGCCGTGTCTTTTATGCTATAAACTGTTCTTCGGTGGGCGTCTGCGCTCTTCATTGCGCTAATATGCTCCCCTTGGCTCTGCGGAGGCCTGCGATGGTGGTCACGGAACGACAGGCTTCGTTAAGCTACGTTTGGAATTGTTACGATTGGACAGGTTAGGACACGATAGCTTTGACCCATGTGCTGTACACCGCAATTCGGCGGACCTCTACGCTCTACATTGCTCTACTATACCCTGCTCGACTCTTGGGTCGCCTGTAATAGCTGTCTCGGCGCGTCAGGTTGAGTTAGGCTACGTTTGGTTATGTCAAGTTTGTTTGGGTAAGGTTAGGGCAGATTCGACTTTCGTGGTATAAACTGTTGTTCGGTGGCCTTCTGCGCTCCACCCTGGTTTAGTATGTTCTGCTTGGCTCTGGGGAGGCCAGCAAGAGTTGTCTCGGCTCGTTATGTTTTTGTTAGTCTTCGTTCGGTTAGGTTACATTTAGCCTGGTTAGGGTTGAATATCTTTGACTTTCGTGCTATACTCTGCTATTCGGTCGGTATCTGCGCCCTGCGCTGCTCTACTTGCAGCCGCTTGTCCATGGCTAGGCCAGCAAAGGCTGTCGTCTAACGTTTGGTTGTGTCATGTTACCTTTGCTTAGGTTAGGTTAGGCTAAGTTTGGTTACGGAAGCTTTGACTTTTGTGCTATACACCGCTATTCGGTGGACCTCCGCGCTCTACTCTGCTACAATATTCTCCACTTGTGCCTTGGGATGCCAGTAATGGTGGTGGCGGCACGTTAGGTTGACCTAGGTTACGCCTGGTGGTGTTACGATTGGTTAGGTTAGGACAGGATAGCATAGACTTTTATACTATACACTGATGCTCGTTGGATTTCAGCGATCTACATTGCTCAAACGTCGTGCCACGAGTGCTATTACTATCCTCCCTGCAATCGAGCAGAGTATAGTAGATCTATGAGGAGATGGGAGCGCAGGAATATACCGGATAGCAGTGTATGGCACAATAGTCAAAGCTTACTGCTGCTAACCTAGCCCCTGCGTGACATAACCAAACGTGACCTAACACAACATAACGTACCGAGATCGCGATTGCTGGCATACAGAGAGCCATGCAGAAAATATATCTGTATAGAGGGACGTAGATATCCATAGTATGGCAGTGCATATCAGATGAGTGTAAGCTTCCCAAACAATACCCGAACCATGAAACCTAACCAAACGTATCCTATCCAAACGTAACGTGCCGCGACCAATATTGCTAGACTCCACAGGGCCAAGCAGGATACAGTAGAGCACAGTAGAGCCTAGAAGTCTACCTAATATCAGCGTATACCACGAAAGTCAGATCTACCGAAACATAGCCCAAACTAACGTAACGTAACCAAACGTAGCCTAACACAAACTAACGGGCCGAGACCACTATTACTGGCCTCCCCAGGGTCGAGCAGTGTATAGTAGGGCAACGCAGATCGTAGAAATCCACCGAACAGCAGTGTAAAGCAGAGAAGCCAAATATATTCTATCCCATCCTATCCAAACGTAATATAAACGAACGCATCCCAACTTATCCTATCGGTCCGAGACCGCTATTGCTGGTCCACCGGAGGCAAGCGGAATGTGCTAGAGCGCAGTAGCTGGCATAAAACCACGGAATAGAAGTGTATAGCGTAAAAGTCGAAGCTATCCTATCCCAACCCTGACTAACGTAGCATAACCAAGCGTAGCGTAACTCAACATAACGTTCTGAGACCACCATTGCTGGCCTCTCCAGTGCCGCGTGGAGCATATTAGAGCACAGCAGAGCGTAGAAATCGACCGCATTGCAGTCTATAGCACAAAAGTCAAAGGCAACGTAACCACACGTTACCTAACATGACCTAACCGAACGTAACGTGACTGAAACAAACGTGGCGCGACCTCTATTGCTGCCCTCCCCAGAGCCAAGCAAAAAATATTAGGACTCGGTGGACCGTAGAAATCCACGTAGAGCAGTGTACAGCACAAAAGTCTATGCGATCGTATCCTAACTTCACCAAACCTAACATAACCGAACGTGGCATAGCTCAAAGTAACACGCTGAGACCACGGTTGCTGGCCTGCGCAGAACCAAGCAGAAAACTGCACAGCAGAGCGCAGAAATCCACCGCCTTGGGGAGTGTAGCACAAAAGCTGTAGATATCCTAACCTAACCTCACCTAGCCTACCCTAACGGAACGTAGCATAGCACAAAGTAACGTGCTGCGGACACTGCCCTTGGTCTCCGCGGAGCCAAGCAGAATGCTGTTGAACATTGTAGATCGCAGAAATCCACAGAATAACAGTTTACAGCGCGGAAGTCAAAACTATCCTAACCATATGCAGCCCAACCAAACCTAACCTATCGTAACATAATTCAAACTTACCTGCCACGTCCGCTCTTGCTCGCCACCCCAGATTCGAGCAGAGTAAAGCAATGTAGAGCGCAGAAATCCACCGAACAGCGGTGTGCAGCACCAAAAAGGAAGCTATCGTAACCAAACGTATTCTAACCTAGCCAAGTCAAGCGAAACTTTACTCGACCTAACGTGCTGCGGCCACCATTACTGGTCTCCCCTCAGACAGGTAGAACATATAAGAGGAGAGCAGTGCTCTGAAATCCATAGAATCGAAGTGTATTGCAGAATAGTCAAAGCTATCCAAACATTACCCATGCTTACATAGACTAACCAAACGTAACGTAGCTCAACCTAGCATGCCGCGGACACTATTTGTGGCCTCTTCTGGGCTAAGCTGGACATATTAGAGGAAAGTAGGGCGGAGAAATTCATCTAGTCGAAGTGTGCGGCAGAATAGCCTACGATATCCTACCCTAACCAGACCTAACCTAACCAAGCCAAACGTGCAGTAAGTAAACATAACGTGCCGCGACCGCTATTACTGGCTTCTGAGGAGACAAGCAGAATATGACAGAGCACAGTAGAGCACAGATGTCCATAGGATATCAGTGTCGAGCACATGCGGCAAAGCAATCGTAAAATAACCCAACCGAACCTATCCTATCCAAACGTAACCAATCCCAGCCTAACTTGCGGCGACTTGTATTCCTGGCCTCCACAGAGCCAAGCAGAACATAATAGAGGAGAGTGGAGCGCAGAGATCCATGGGATCGCAGTGTACAGTAGAAAGACGAAGCTACCCAAACTTAACCTCTGCTAACATAACCTGACCACACGTAACATATTCGAACCTATCGTGCGGAGGCTACAGTTGCTGGCTTCCCCAGAGACAAACAGAGCACGATAGAACACTGTAGAGCGTAGAAACCCACGCAATAGCGGCCTATAGCATGAAAGACAAAGCTATACTGTTATAACATTACCAAGCGTAACATAACCAAACGGTGTCTATCTCAGCCTAACGTGCCGAGACCAACATTGCTGGCATCACCAGAGCCAAGTGGAATATGCTAGAGCACAGTAGAGCGCAGTGATCCACCGAATTGCAGTGTGCAGAAGAAAAATCGAAAATATCATTACCCAACCTGTCCTGGTGCAGCCATGCCAAGCGAAATATTGTTAAACTTAACGTGCGGAGAATAATATTGCTGGCCTCTGCAGAGACAAGCCGGGTACATCAGAGGAGGGTACAGGGCAGAGGTGCATAGGACGGCAGTGTATAGCACGAAAGCCGAAGATATCCAAACCCAACCCGGTCAAACGTAGCCTAATGGAACGTAACCTAACTCAGCCTATCGATCCGCGGCCACTATTTCAAACATTCCCAGATCAAAGCAGGGAATATTGTATCACAGTAGAGCGCAGAAGTTCTCCGAATGGCTGTGTATAGCACAAAAGTGGAAGCTATCCCATCCAGACCTAACCACGCCTAACCAAACCAAAGGTACCGTGACTCAACCTAACGTGCCGGGAGCACGATGGCTTGCCTCCTCAGGGTCAAGCAGAATATACCAGAGCAAAGTAGAGCGCAATAATCCACCGCATTGCAGTGTATAACCCAAAAGTCAAAGACGTCCTCACCAAATTTAACCTAACCTAACCCAACCCAACCGAACGTGACCTATCACAACCAAACCTGCCACGACCGCTTTTGCAGGCCTCCTCCGATTCAAGCATATACGATAGGAGCAGTGAATGGCACAGATATCGACCGAATAGCACCGTAAAGCACAAATGTCAAGGCAATGCTATCCTAACGCAAGCAAGCGTAACGTAACCAATCGCAAACTAACTTAACCTACGGTACAGAGAACATTATAAATGGTTGGATGGTCTACCAGAGAGCAGTAGAAGAGCGTAGATCGTAGAAATCATCCGTATAGCTGTGTATAGCACAAAAGTCAAAGATACCCTCTCCTTACCTATCGAAGCGTAACTTAACCGAATGCAGCCTGACAAAAGCTAACAAGCCGAAAGAGCTATGCCTGGGGTCCACATGGACAAGAATAGAGTGACAGCGCTCAGAATGACGCAGAAGTCCATAGGGTAGCAGTGTGTAGCACAAAAGTCAAGGATAACCGAACGTAATACAACGTAACCTAACATAACTAAACGTACTATACCTCAACCTAACGTGTGGCGAACACTACTGCTGGCCTGTCGATATTCGAACAGAGCATAGTAGACCAATGCATAGCGCAGACATCCACCGAATTGCAGTATATAGCACAAGAGTAAAGCTGCCCTGTCCTAACCAAATAAAACGTAACGTAACCAAACGCCACCTATCACAGACTAACGTGCGGAGACCAATACTGCTGGCATCCATATAGCCAAGCATAGCAAGCTAGAGCAAAGCAGATGGCAGAAATCCACGGAAGAGCAGTGTACAGCACAAAAGTTAAAGCAATGCAGACAAAGCTTCGCCTGACCCTACCTCACCGTAGGAAACGTGACTCATTATAACGTGCAATGGAGCACGGTGGGGCGCAAAAATCCACGTAAAGGACTGTAGCACTAAAGACATAGCTATCCTCTCCTAACCTAAAGAGTCGTAACATAACCGAGCTTGTCCTAACTTACACTAACGTGCCGCGACCGCTATTACTGGCCTGCCCAGAGCCGAGCAGGACATACCAGACCGCCGTAGAGCGCAGAAATCCAACGAATAGCTGTGTACAGCACGAAAGTTAAACTTATCCTGACCAAACTAAGCCTAAACCAATATAACCGAGGATAACCTCAACCAACCTAACGTGCCGAACTCGCTATAGCTAGCCTTCCCAGGGCCAAGCTGAAAATATTAAAGCACTGTAGGGAGCCAGTATCCACCCAATAGCAGACTATGGCACTAAAGTCAAAGCTATCCTCACCGAACATAACCAACTATAATATAACCAAACGTAATACAACTCAACCTAAAGTGACGCGAAAACATTTGCTGGCCTCCCCAGTGCCAGACGGAACACGTTACTTCAGAGTAGAACGCAGAAATGCATGTAATCGCAGCGTATGTCCGGAAAGTCGAAGCTACCCAAGCCTAGCCCAAACCAACAGAACAAAGCCATGCATAGCCTGATTTAGCCTAACGTGCCGAGGACACTATTGATGGCCTTCCCAGAGGCAAGCCAAAAATATTAATGCACTGTGTGTAGCAGAAATACACGTAATAGCAGCCTATTGCACTAAAGTCAAAGGGAACCTCTCCTAACCTAAGCAATCGTAACATAACCAAGCGTAACGTATCACAATTTAACGTGCCGCGACCTCTACTGTTGGCCAACACCGAGTCAAGCGGAACACATTAGTGGAGAGTATGACTCAGAAATCCATACAATCGCTGTGCATATCGGAAGA
>NW_016909950.1:17637-115033 GCF_001483705.2 Eufriesea mexicana
AAGAGTCGGAGTTACCCAGTCCTGACCCAATAAAGCTGGACATACCCAAACGTAGCCTAACTCAAACCAACGTGCCGAGACGGCAATTGCTGCCATCCCAAGAGCCAAGCAGGACATACTAGAGCATAGTAGAGTGCGGAAGTCCAGCGAATAGCAGCGTACAGCACAAAAGTTAAATCTATCCTAATCAAACATGGCCTAACTCAACATAGCCGAACGGAACCTGACAGAGCGTAACACGCCGAGACCACTATTTCTGGCCTTCCCAGAGCCAAGTTGAAAATATTAGGGCACTCTAGGGCGCAGTAATCCACCCCATAGCAGACCATAGCCCTAAAGTCAAAGCTATCATCTCCTAACACAACCAACCGTAACATAGCCAAACGTAACCTAACACAACCTAATGTGCAGCGTCCACATTTGTCGGCCGCCCCAGAGACAAGCAGAGCGCACTTGTGGGGAGCAGATCGCAGAAATCCATACAATCGCAGTGTATATAAGAAAAGTCAAAGCGACAAAAACCTAACCCAAGCGAACAGGACAACTCATACTAACGTGCAGAGGCCGTCATTGCTGCCATCGCCAGTACCAAGCAGGACATACTAGATCACAGTAGAGCGCAGAAGTCCACCGAATAGCAGTGTAGAGCACAGAAGTTGAATATATCCTGATGAAACTTAGCCTAACCCGTCCTAACCGAGTTCAATATGTCTCAACATAACGTGACGATACCACTATTGCTGGCCGCCCCAAAGTCAAGAAGAAAATACTAGGGCAAAGTGGAGCGCAGAAATCCTCCAAACAACAGATTGTACCTCGAAAGGCAAAGCTATCCAAACCGAAACTAGACTAACGTAATCTAACCGAAGGTGGCCAATCTCAGCATAGCCTGCTGAGACCACTATTGCTGGCATCCACAGAGTCGAGCATAGGATAGCAAAGGCAAGCAGCTCGAAGGAATCCACCAAATAGCAATGTATAACACAAAAGTCTGGCATCCTAACCTAACCAGATGTAACACAACCTAACCTCATGTAGAATAAATAATCCTAACGAGCCGAGACCTCCATTTCTGTCCTCCTTTGTGCCAAGCAGAATGTACTATAGCACAGTAGGTCGCAGTAGTACACCGCATTGCAGTGTATATCACAAAAGAGGAAGTTATCCTAACGTAACCTGTCCTGGCCTCACATAACCGAGCGAAGCATAATTCAACATAAGTAGCCTAGACTACAATTGCTGACATCCTGAGAGCCAACCAGAGCATATTAGAGCGATGTGGAGTGCAGAAATCCACCGTATAGCAGTGTACAGCATAAAGGACAAAGACATCCTGTCCTAACGAAGCCAAACGTAACATAAGCAAACGTAACCAAACCAAACCTTACGCGCCGTGGACACAATCTCTGGCATCCACAGAGAAAAGCAGAGAATATTCGATTACAGCAGAGCGCAGCGATCCACTGCATGGCAGTATACAGCACATAAGTCAATGCCGTCCTTACTTAAACTAACCAAACATAACGGAACCAAGCATAGGAACCGTTACCTAACCAAACATAGCGAGCCTAGACCGCTGTTACTGAGCTCCCCAGCGGAAAGCAGAACATATTATAGCACAGTAGAGCGCAGAAGTACACCGAACAGCAGTGTATAGACGAAAAGTGAAGGCCATCGTTACCTAGCCTAACAAATCGTAACATAACCAAACGTAACGTATTTCGAAATAACGTGCCAGGACCACAATTGCTGGGCTCCCTAGATTCGAGCAGAGTATGGTAGAACCAGTAGAGCGCAGAATTCTACAGAATAACAGTTTATAACACGAAAGTCAAAGTTATACAAACCTAACGCAGCGTAACCTAACCTAATCGAACCTAACCTGACATAACCTAACTTGCCGCGACGACAATTGCTGGCATCCCGAAAGTCGAGCGGAGAATAGTAAATTGTTGTAGAGCGCAAAAATCCGCCGAAGAGTGCTGAATCACTCAGAAGTGTAAGCTATACAATCCTAACCAGACCAAACGTATCGTAACCAGACGCAAAATAACTCAGCCTATCGCGCAGACAGCTCTACTGCTGGCCTCGCCGTAGCGAACCATAATATAGTAGATCACAGTCGATCTCAGTAACACATCGCGTTGGAGTGTATAAGGAAGACACCCTAACATAACCTGCCCTAACCTATCCAAACCGAACGCAGCCTAACTAAACATATCGTGCAAAGAATACTATTGCTGGCATTCCCAGAGCCAAGCAGAGAATATTAGAGCAACGCAGAGAGAATAAATCCGTTGAATAGCGGTGTACAGCATAAAAGTCAGTTCTATCCTCTCCTAGCCTAACTAAACCTAATATAACCAAACGTTTTATACCTCAACTTAACGTGCCGAGACCAGTATTGCTGGCCTTCCCAGAGTCCTGCAGAACATACCAGAGCACAGCCGTGCGCAGAAATCCACCGAACAACAGTTTATACTACAATCGGCAATGATATACGTACCTAACCGAAACTGACATACCCCAACCACACGTAGCATAACTAAGCCTAACGTGCCGAGACACTGTTACTGGAATCCCCAGAGCCGAACAGAATACTGTAGAACATTTTAGGTCTTAGACATCCTCCGAGCACTGGCGTATAGTACAAAAATCAAAGATATGCTATCTTAACTTTACGAATCGTGACATGACCAACCATAGACTAACACATGCTATCGCGCCGCGCCAGTAATTCTAGCCTCCCCAGAGCAAAGCGGATGAAATTAAATAGCAGTAGACCGCACAGATCCTCCGAATAGCAGCAAATGGCACAAAAGTCGAAGCTACCCTAGCCTAACCTAACCGAACGTAACATAATTACACGTAGCCTAAAGCAGAACGTAACATAATTACACGTAGCCTAACACAAACAAACGTACCTAGACCATTATTGCTGACCTCTCGGGGCAAAACAAAGCGTATTAGGTAACAGTAGAGAGCAGTAACTCACCGAACAGCAGTGTATATCTCAAAAGTTAAAGCCAACGCTCCCTAACCTAACAAATAGTAACATAACCTAACGTAACATAACTCAAAGTAACCTGTCGCTACCACTACTGCTGGTCTACGCAGATTCGAGCAGAACAGAGTAGACCTCATTGGAGCCGAAAATTCCACCCGATAACAGCTTATAACTGGAAAGTCAGAGTTTCCCTAACCAAACGCAACGTAACGTAATGTAACCTAACGTATTCTAACAAAAGCTAACGTGCCGCAAACACTACTGCCGGCCTCCCTAGAGCTGAGCATGATACACTAGACCAGTGTGGATCGCAGAAGCCACCGAGGTGCAGAATGCAGTAAAAAGGTCTAAGGCACACAGTCCTATCATAACAAAGCATAACATAACCGAACGAAGCGTATTACAGCCTAACATGCCACGACCGCAATTGCTGGCCTCCACAGAGACAAGCAGAGGCTTGAAGAGCAATGCAGAGGACAGACATCGACCAAACAGCAGTATACAGCACAAAAGTGAAAGCAATCCTAACCAGACCTTACCTAACCTAGCCAAGCAAAACGTAACGTAACCCAACCTAACGTGCGCAGTCCTCTATTGCTGGCCCCCCAGAGCCAAGCAGAACATATGACAGCACAGCAGAGCGCAGAAATCATCTCTACAGGTGTGTATAGCACAAAAGTCAAAGCTACCCTCAACTGACCGGACCAAACGTAACAAAGCCAAACGTAACCTAACAAAATTTATCGTACCATGTCCATAAATGCTGGCCCCCAGAGCCGAGCAGAGTACAGTAGAGGACTGTAAAGCGCAGAAGGCCGCCAAACAGCAATGTATAGCACAAAAGTCAAAGACACCCTAACCAAACTATGCTTAATCTGACCTAGCCAAACGTTGAACCGCTATACCTAACGAGCCGCGACGACTATTGCTGGCTTCTCCAGAGGCAAGCAGAATACGATAGAGCATTGTAGAGAATACAGGTCCATGATGGCAGTGTATAGCAGGAAAGTCCAAGATAACCTAACTTAACACATCCTAACGCGCCGCGGCCACCATTTCTGGAATTCCCTGTGCGAAGCATGGAATATTAGATCACAGTAGAGCGCAGGAATCCGCCGAATAGCTGTGTACAGCACAAAAGTCAAAGCTACCCTCTCCTGACCGGACGAACCTAGGTAAACCCGAACAAAAGTGACATAAACAATTCTATCGTGCGGAGAAAATTACTGCTGGCATCCCCAGCGCCAAGCAGGAAGAATTACAACGCACTAGAGCGCGGAAATCTGCGGAAAGCATTGTATAGCACAAAAGTCCAAAATATTCTATCCTAACAACACCAAACGTAACACAACCGAGCGTACTATAACTCAACCCAACGTGCCCAGACCACAATTGCAGGCCTCCCCAGAGCCATGCAGAATGTTGTAAGGCCCAGTAGATCGCGGAAACCAACCGAATAACAGTGTATGGCACAGAAGTCGAAGCTATCATATCCTAACCAAGCAGAACATACCATAACGGAACGTAGCGTAACTCAGCCCAACGTGCCGAGACCAGTATTGCTGGTCTCCCCAGGGCCAATCAGAATATACTTGAGCTCAGTGGAGTGCAGGGAAGCACAGAATAGCAGTGTATATCACAAAAGCCTAACGCATACTGACCAAACGTATCCTAATCTAACCAAAGCGAACGGAACATAACTCAACCATACGTGCAACGAACATCATTGCTGGCCTTCCCAGGGACAATCAGAATACACTAGAAAACAGCAGAGGGCAGTAATCCACCACACTGCAGTGTATAGCACACAAGTCGGAGATATCTTAACCTAACCTGTCCTAACCTAGCCCAGCGGAGCGTAGCATAACTAGGCGTAACGCGCCGAGTGTACTACTGCTTGCCTGCCCAGGACGAAGCAGATCATGTTAGAGCAATGTTGAGCGCCGAAAGTCTCCAAACTGCGCTGTATCGCATAAAGGTCAGACATATCTTAATCCAACCTGACCCATCATAACCTAACCAAACGTAGACTATCTGAACCTAACAAGCCGAGTCCAGTATTGCTATCTTCCCCATCGGCAAACGGACCATGTTGGAGGAGCGAAGAACGCTGAAGTCCATAGAATTGCAATGTGTTGCAGTAAAGTCAAAGATATCCTCGCAAAACCCAGACTAACCTAGCGTATACAAGCGTCACATAACTAAATCTGACGAGTCGTGATCCCTATTACTGGCCACCTCGGAGCCACGCAGGACTCACTAGAGCACGGTAGAGTGTAGAAATCGATCGCATTTCAGTGCATGGAGCAAAAGTCGGAAATACCCTAACCAAGCCTAGCCCAACCTTTCCTAATGAAAGGTAACTTAACCCAATCCGACGTGCGGCGACCAGTACGGCTGGCGTCCATGGAGACAAGCAGAATATGATGGAGCACACTAGAACACAGACGTCAATAGAAGACCAGTTTGGAGCACATAAGTCAGAGATATACCAACCTTACCCAAACTAACCTAACGAAGCCAAACGTAACCTAACACAACCTACAGCACGGCGCCACTATTTCTGGAACTCCAAGAGAAAAGCAGGGAATATTGCATCACAGTGGAGCGCAGAAATCCATAGAACCGCTGTGTAGAGTAGAAAAGGAAAAGGTGTCATATCTTAACCTTACCAAACGTAACATGACCGAACGTTATCTATCTCAAACTAATGTGACGGGTCCACCATTACTGGCATCCCCAGAGCAAAGCAGAACATATCAGAGCACAGTAGAGAGCAGGAACCCACTGAATTGCATTGTATAACACGAAAGTCAAAACCATCCTAACCAAACGTAATTTAACGTATCCGAAGCGAACGAAACCTATCTGAACCCATCGTGGCTCGACCACTATTTCTGGTCACCCGAGTCGAGCAGAGGATAGTAGAGCAATGAAGAGGGCAGAATTCCACGGTATAGCACTGTATAGCACAAACGTCAGACTTATGCTTTCCTAACCGAACCAAACGTATCGTAACTCAACCTAACGTGCCCAGAGCACCATTGCCGGCATCCCCAGCGCCAAGCAGAGCATGCTAGAGGAGGGTCGATCGCAGAGTTCCATAGAATGGCAGTGTATGGCACGAAACTCAAAGGTATCCAAAACAAAGCCAAGCAAACGCAATCGAACCAAACGGGACATATCACAACCTATAGCGCCGCGGCCACTATTTCTGGCATTCCTAGATCAATGCAGGGAAAGTCACGCCGCGGCATAGCGCAGAGATCCACCGAGTTGCAGAGTATAGCACAAAAGTGAAGGCTATACTAACCTAACCTAACCAAACGTAACAAAGGCTGTCGTAACCAGGCATAACCTGGCGTGCCACGACCGCTATTGCTGGCCTCACGTGAGCTAAGCACAGTATAGCAGAGCAACGTGGAAAGCCGAAATCATCCGAATAGCAGCGTATAGCGCAAAAGTCAAGGCCATCCCAACCAGACCTTGGCGAACGTAACATAACCAAACGAAACATAGCTCAAGCTATGGTGCCGAGGGCGCTGTTCTTGGCGTCCACAGAGACAAGCACGGTGTCATAGCGCACAGAAGAGCACAGAAGTTCATGGAATAGCAGCGTGTAGCTCAAAAGTCAAAGCTACCCTAACCTAACACAACGAAACATAACCCAAACTAACCTGCCTAGGTCACAATTACTGACCTACCCAGAGCAAAGCGGAATATACTAGAGCACAGCAGAGCGATGAAACCCGCCGCACAGTAGTGTAAATCACAAAAGTCAAAGCTACCCTCACCAAACATAGCCTAACCTAACCTAACCGTAGATCGCAGAAGTCCTCCGAATAGAGGTGTATGGCACAAATGTCAAGGCTACCCTGTCCTAGCCCAACCAACCGTAACACTACCAAACGTAGCCTAACACAGACTAACGCGCTGAGCCCAATACTGCCGGCCTCCCCAGAGAAAAGCAGAATATAGTAGAGCAGAGTGGAGCGCAGGAATCCGCCGAACAGTCTACACCACGGAAGTGAAGTATATCCAAACCTAACGCAAACTAACCTAACGTAACCAAATGTAACCTAACCCATACTGACTTGCCGAGTCTACAATTACTCGACACGCCAGAGTCGAGCCGAGTACAGTGGAGCAGTGTAGAGTGTAGAAATCCTCCGAATAGCGGAGAATACCACAAGAGGAGTAGCTACCCTATCCTAACCTAACCAATCGTAACATTGCCGAACGTATGGTAGCGCAAACTGCCGTGTCATGGCCACTATCGCAGGCCTCCGTAGAGTCGAGCAGACTGTAGTAGAGCACAGTAGAGCGCATAAAGCCATCAAATACCCATGTATTGCAAAAAAAAGTCAATGATATCCTGAACTAACCAGGCCTAACCTAACTTAGCCAAACGTAGAGTAACTAAGCCTAACGTGTCACGAACACTATTCAGAAGTCCATGGGATATCAGTGTTGAGCGCATATGTCAAAGCTGTACTAACCCAACAAAACCAAACCTAACCTAACCAAACGTATCCTAACCCAAACATACTTACCTAGACCAGTATTGCTGACCTCCCCAGAGAAAAGCAGTGCATGTTAGGACACAGCAAAGCGCAAAAACTCACCGAGAAGAGTAGCCCTCAAAAGGTGAAGCCGCCCTTTCCTAACCTAACAAACCTTAACATAGCCAAACGTAACACAACTGAATGTAATGTGTCGCGACCACTATTGCTGTACTTCCCAGGACCAAGCGGAGTATAGTAGAGCAAGGTAGAGCGGAGAAATCAACCGAATTACAGTGTCTACCGCGTAGGTCAGTGCTACACAAACCAAACCCCAGCAAACAGAACAGAGACAAACCTAGCCTTACCCAAGGCTAACGTGCCGAGACCACCATTACTGGCCTCGCCTGGGTCGAGCAGAGTATAATAGTGCCAAGTAAAACGCAGAAATGCACCAAATAGTTATCATAACCAAACATAACCCAACATAACCAAACTTAGAATAATTGAACCTAACGTGTCGAGACCTCCATTGCTAGCCTTCCCAGAGCCAAGCCGGGCATATTAGAGGAGAGCAGTGTTCAGGAATTCATAGAACATCAGTGTACTGCAGAAAAGACAAGGTTATCCTAACCTAACACAAACAATCCAAGTATAACCGTACGTAACGTAGCTCAGCATAACGCACCACGACCGCAATTTCTGGCATCACCAGAAGCATGCTAAATAGGATAGAGAGCAGTAGAGCGCAGGAATCCATACAGGAGCAGTGCAGCAGTGCTCGCAACAAAACCAAACGTAACATGACTCCACCCAAAGTCCTGAGACAATTTCTGCTTGCCCAACAGAACCACGAAGATCATATTAGCGGAGAACAGAGAGCAGCAATCCTTTGAATCGCAGTGTAAAGCAGAAATGTAAAAGCCAACCATACCCAACCCTGACTAACATAACATACCCAAACGTAGCCTAACTCAACGTAAAGTGGCTCGACCATTATTGCTGGCATTCCCAAGGCCAAGCAGAATTTCGCAAAGCAGATTAGTGCGCAAAGATAAGCCGAAAAGCAGTGTAAATCACGAAAGTATAAGCTAGGCTAACAAACTTAGCCACACATAGCCTAACCAAACGTAACCTTACTCAATCAAACGTGCAAGGATCACCATTTCTGGTGCCATCAAATTCAAGCAGACTGCAGTAGAGCCACGTAGAGTGCAGGAATCCACCGAATAGCAGTGTGTTGCACAAAAGTCGAAGCTGTCCTGACCAAACATAGCCTAACCTGACATAACCGAAAGTAACTTATTTCAGCCTGACGCGTCACGGCCACTATTGCTAGAATCGCGAGAGCCAAGCAGAGTATAGCAAAGCAGTGTGGAGCGTAGAAGTCGACCAAAGAGCAGTGTACATCACAAATGTCAAAGATATCCTAACCGAAAATTGCAAAGCCTAACCTAACCAAGCGTAACGTAACATAGCCTACCGAGCCGCAGCCACTATTCCTTCCACCCTCAGACACAAGCAGAGTACCATAGAGCAGAGTAGAGCGCCGCAGTCCATCGAATAGCCGTATGTAGCACAAAAGTCGAAGCTACCCTGTCCAAACTTAGCCTAACCAATCATAACCGAACGTAACCTAACAGAAACTAATGTGCCGAGAAAACAATTACTTTCCCCGCTAGACACAAGCAGGATATACTAGAGTACAGTGGAATGCAAAAATCCACCGAATAGAAGTGTATAGCGCAAGTCTCGAAGCAATCGTATCCTAAACGAACCAAGCGTAACGTAACTCAATATAACGTGCCGCGACCACTATTGCTGGCCTCTCCAGGACCAAGCAAAGAACAGCGGAGCACAGTAGAGCACAGAGATCCACCGAATAACAGTGTATGGCAGGAAAGTCTAAACTACCCTAACCAACCATAGCACAACCTATCCTACACGAACTTAACCTAACTTCACCTACCCGGCCGGCGACCACAATTGCTAGCCACCCGTTAATCGAGCGGTATATAGTAGAGTAACGTACAGCGCAGAAATCCAACGAATGACAGTGTATAGCACAAAAGTCAGCGCTATCCTATCCTAACATAGCCACACGTAACGTAGCCTAAAGTAACATAGCTCTACCTATCGTGCAGAAACCACTACCGCTGGCCACCCCAGTGCCGAGCAGTATATACTACAGCAACAGTATAGCGCAGAATTCCACCGCAATGGAGCGTACGGCATAAAAGTCAAACAGATAATAACCTAACCTGACCTAACCTAACCGTGCCTGACGTAGCGTAACTCAACCTAACATCCCGAGACCGGAATTGCTGCCCACCTCAGAGCAAAGTGGAAAATACAAGAACACAGCGTATCACAGAAACCCAGCGAAAAGCATTGCATAGCACAAAAGCCAAAGCTACAGCAACCAAACCAAGCCAAACCTATTGTTGCCAAACGTAACCTATATCAACATAACGCGAGGCGTCCACTATTGCTGGCGTCCCCAGTGTCATGCTGAATGCGATAGAGAAAGGTAGAGCGCAGAGATCCACAAAATAGCAGTGCGTAGCGCAATAGTCAAATCTATGCTAACTAAACTTATCCCAACGTAGCCTAAACGAACGTAACATAACACAACCTGACGTGCCACGAACACTGTTGCTGGCGTCCGCAAACACATGCAGAATATGGTAGAGCACAGTGGAGCGCAGGAATCCTTAGAATAGCTGTGTGCAGCGCAAAAGTCGAAGCTATCCTAACATAACATGACGTAATCTGACCTAACAGAACGTAACATAGCCAAGCCAAATGCGCCGCGACCACTATTTCTGGCCTCCCCGGAGCCAGGAAGGACATGTTAGAGAAGCGCATAGCGCATAAGTCCATACAGCAGCCATGTACAGCAGAAAAGTCAAAGCTACGCTAACCTAAGCCAAACAAACCTAACCTATCCGATCGTAACATAACTCAACAAAGCGCGCCTCGACCACTATTTCTGGCGGCCACAGGTACATGCTGAATACGATACAGATCAGTAGAACGAAGGAATGCATAGAATAGCCGAGAGTAAAACAAAATATAAATCAATCCTCGCAAAACCCAGCCTAACCTATTACAACCACGGATTATCTGACACAACCTAACACGCCGCGAACACTGTTTCCGGCCTCCGCAGATCCGAGCAGTACATGATAAAGGAGAGTAGAGCGACGAAGTCCTCAGAATAGCAGTGTACAGCACAAAGGCCAAAGCAACCCGAACCTAACCTATCTTAGCCTACTCTAAACAAACATATTGTAACTCAGACTAACCTGCCGCGGCCACAACTTCTGGCGCCCCAAGAGTCAAGCAAGGTGTAGTAGAGCAATGTAGGGCGCAGAAATCCACCGAATAGCTGTGCATAACACAAAAGTCATAGCTATCCTGCCCTAACCTAATCAAACGTAACATAACCGAACGTAACATAACTGAAGCAAACGTGCCGAGACCATTATTGCTAACCTTGCCAGAGACAAGCAGAACATACTAGAGCAGGGTAGAGCTCAGTAATCAACCTCATTGCAGTGTACAGCACAAAAGTCAGGGATATCCCGTCCGGTTCTAGCCAAACCTAGCCTAACCGAACGTAACACGGCTGAACCTAAGGTGCCGCGATCACTATTGCCGGTGTCCCCAGAGAAAAGCAGGGTAAGACGGAGCACAGTAGAGCGCAAACGTCCATAGAATAGCAGTGTGTGGCACAAATATCAAAGCTGTCCAAATCTAACCCTAGGAAAAATAACTTAACCAAGTGTAACCTATCTCAAAGTGACGTGCCGCGACATCGCTTGCCGGCTTCCCAGGTTTAAAACTGGACGTGTCAGGCCTCAGCGGAGAGAAGAAGTCCAGCGAATAGTAGTGTACAGCACAAAAGTCAAGGGTACCCTACCTTGACCTTACCATTCGGTACATAGCCAAACGTAACCTGAGTAAACCTATCGAGCCGCGATCACTATTGCTGGCATACATATGCAATGTTAGGAGAGGATGGCTTTGACTTTTTGCTACACACAGCTATCCGAAGCACTTCTGCGCCCTACTGTGCGCTAGTGGGTTCAGCTTGGATCTGCGGAGGCCAGCAATTGTGGTCTCGGCACGATATGTTGAGTTATGCTACGTTGGTTACGGTTAAGTTAGTATGGATTAGGTTCGCGAAGCTTCGAATTTTCGGCTATGCGCTGCGATTCCATGGGTTTCTGAGCACTACTCGCCTCTACTATGACCAGCACAGCTCTGGACAGGCCAGAAATAGTGGTCGCAGCCTGTTAGGCCGAGTTAGTTTACGTTTGGTCATTTTACGACTGGTTTGGTTAGGATAGGTTTGGTTTGACTTTTCTGCTATACACTGATATTCGGTGGATTTCGGCGCTCTAATTCGACCCAACATTTTCTGCTTGGTTTTGGGGAGGCCAATAATAGAGGCCGCGGCACGTTAAGTTTGGTTAGGTTACGTTTTCTTAGGTCAGGTCAGGCTAAGTTCTGTATGTGCAGCTTTGACTTTTGCGCCATACATTGTTATTCGGTGGATTTGTGCGCTCTACTGTGCTCTAATATATTCTGCCTAACCCTGGCGAGGCCAGCAGCAGTGGCCACGGCACGCAATTTTGAGTTATGCTACGTACGGATTGGATATGCTTGCTTGAGTTTGGTCCCTGTAGCTTTGACTTCTTTGCTACACACAGCTATTCGGAAAATTTCCGCGCTCTACTGTGCTCTGGTATAACCTGCCTGGTTCAGGGAATGCCAGAAATTGTGGTCTCGATACGTTATATTCAGTTATGCTACGTTCGGTTAGGTTACGCTAGCATATGTTGGGTACGGGTAGCTTCGACTTTTTACTATACTGTGCGATTCTATCGATTTTTGCTCTCTCCTCCATCCTAGTATGTTCCGCTCTGATCCATGGAGGCCAGAATTAGTGGCCGCGGTTCGTTAACTTGGGCCAGGTTCCGTTAGGTCAGTTTAGGTTATGTCAAGTTTGGCTAGGGTAGCTTTGACTTTCGGACTATACACTGCTATTCGTTGGTACACTGCGAACTGCTGCGCTCTACCATATTCTGCTTCGCCCTGTCGAGGCCAGCAGTAGTTGTCGCAGTGCGTTACGCTGAGTTAGGCTACGTTTGGCTACGTTACGTTGGTTTGGTTTAGACTCGGGTTGCTATGACTTTTCTGCCACAAACTGCGAATCTATGAATCTCTGAGCAATACTCTCCCCTACTATGCTCTGCTTGGCGCTGGGAGACCAGCAATAGTGGTCGCGGCACGTAAGGCATTGTTATGTTATGTGTGGCTATGTTACGATCGGCTTGGTTTGAATATGATAGCTTCGTCTTTCGTGTACTTCACTGCAATTCGGTTGACTTCTGCGCTGTAATGTGCTCTAATGTTTTCTGCTTGGCTCTGAGAAGGCCAGTAATGGTGGTCTCGGCACGTTAGGTTGAGTTGGGCTGCGTTCAGTTAGGTTACGTTTAGATAAGTTAGGATATGACAGCATCGACCTTTATGCTTTGCACTACATTGCGGCGAATTTCTGCGCTTTCCTGTGCTCTAGTATTTTCTGATTTGCTCTGCGGAGGTCAGCAATAGTGGCGCAGGCACGTTTGGTTTAGTTATGTTGCGTTCGGCAATGTTGCATTTGCTTAGGTTAGGATAAGGTAGCATTGACTTCTGCACTAGACACAGCTATGCGTTGGGCTACAACGCCCTTCATTCCTCTACCATACTCTGCTCGACTCTGGGGCGACCAGCAATATATGTCGTGACACCTTAGGAAGAGTTGGGTTACGTTTGGCCAGGTTAGGATAATCTAGCATTGACTTTTGCGCTATTCACAGCTATGCGTCTGGATTTCTGCGCCCCAGTGTGCTCTAATGCCTTCTGCTTGTCTCTGGAGAGGCCAGCAATTGTGGTCTCGGCAGGGTAGGTTTAGTTACGTTACGCCCGGATTGGCTAGGATAGGATAGGATAGGTTTGGTTTACGTAGCTTCGACTTTTGTGCCATATACTGCTGTCTGGACGATTTGAGCGTCATTCACTGCTCCGCTATACTCTGCTTAGCTCTCGTGGGACCAACTATAGTGGTCGTGGCACGATAGATTTTGTTATGCTACGTTTGGTAATGTTACGATTGGTTAGGTTAGGATATTATAGCTGTGCCCTTTGTGCTATACACCGCTACTCGGTGAATTTCTACTCTCTACATTGCTGTACTATGCTCTGCTCGTCTCGGGGAGGGCAGTAATGGTGGTCTCTGCACGTTAGGTTAAGTTAGGCTACGTTTGGTATGGTTATATTAGCTTGGGTTAGGACCGGATTGCTTTGACTTTCGTGGTGTAAACAGTTGTTCGGTGGACTTCTGCGCTCTATTGTGCACTAACATCTTCTGCTTTCCTATGGCGTGGCCAGAAATAGAGATCTCGGCTCGTTAGTCTGAGATAGATAACTTTTGGTTATATTACGTTTGGTTATGAAAGGAGAGGGTAGCTTTGACTTTTGTGCTCTACACTGCTATTCGGAGGATTCCTGCGCTCTACGTTGCTCTTCTATACTCCGCCCGACTCTCGGGAGGACAGCTATCGTGTTCGCGGCACGTTGGGTTAGGTTAGATTAGGTTTGGCTATGTTAGGTTGCGTTGTGCTAGGTTACGACTGCTTCGAGTTTTGTTCCACACACTCCTAGTCTATGGACTTCTGCGCCCTTCTGTGCGCTATCACGCTCTGCTTGTCTCTGTGCGCGCCAGGAACAATGCTCTGGGCAGGTTCGTTCTCTTGAGTTATGTTATGTTTGAATAGGTTAAGTATGGCTATTTTGTTCGGATATGTTATTACTGCGAAGAATACACTTTTGTTCTATAGACTGCTTTCCATGAATTTCTGCACTACATTGTTCTACTGTACTTTCCTCGACTCTGAGGAGGCCACTGATACTGGTGCCGGAACGTTAGTTTGAGTAAGACTACGTTTGGTCAGGTTCCGTTTGCATGGGTTATGCGTGGATCGCTTTGACTCTCGAGATTTACACTGCCATTCTATGCTTCTCTGCGCACCGCTGTGCTTTACTGTATTCTGCTTGGCCCTGGAGAGCTCTGGAACAGTGGCTAGGCTTTGCTTAGCTAGGTAATATTTGTTTGGGTTAAGCATGGATGTCTCTGATTTTTCTGCCATACAATGCGATTCTATGGATTTCTGTGCACTGCTCCGCTCTAATATCTTCTTTCTGGCTCTGGGGAGGCCAGCATTAGTGGTCACGGCACGCTAGGTTGAGTTAGGTTACGCTCGGCTTGGCTAGGTTAGAGTAGGATTTGCTAGGACAGCTTCGACTTTTGTGGAGTACACTGCTATTCGGTCGGTATCCGTGCACTGCTTTGCTCTACCAGCATCTGGGTCTCTCTGGGAGGCCGGCAGTAGCGGTCGCGGCACGTTAGGTTAAGACATATTGCGTACAGTTATGTTACGCTTGGTTAGGTTAGGATGGGGTAGCTTCGACTTTTGTACTCTACACCGCCATTCGGTGGGTTCCTATGTTCTACGTTGCCCTAATATGCTCTGCTCGGCTCTGGCAAGGCCAGAAATTCTTGTCTCTGCATCTTATGTTGAGTAAGTCTGCGTTCGGTTGCGTTAGGTTACGACAGGTTGGGATATGTTGCCCTCCACTTTCGTGCTATACGCAGCAATTCGACGGCTTACTGCACTCTACTGAGCACTTGTATATTCTGCTTCACTACGGGCGGTCAGCAGTAGTGCTCCCAGCACGTTAGTGTAAGTTGGGCTGCGTTCCTTAATGTTACGTTTGGTTAGGTTAGGAGAGGGTAGATTTGACTTTTGCTATGTACGCAGCTGTTCGGTGGATTTCTGCGCTCTACTTTGCTCTTGTATGCTCTGCTTGGCTCTGGGTACCCAGGCAACTGTGGCCGCGGCATGTTATGTTTGGCTAGGCTACGTCCGGTTAGGTTAGGTTAGGGGAGGTTATGTAAACATATCTTAAACTTTTGTGTCACACTGCAACGTGGTGGATTCCAGCGCCCTACTGATTTCTGGTATATACTGCTTCGCCCTTGGGGGGGGGGCAGCGCAAGCATAGGTGGTCTCGGCACGTTTGGTTCTGTCATGTTGCGTTTGGATATGTTACGTTTGCTTAAGTTAGGGTGGGATAGCTTTGACTTTCGTGCCATACACTGCGTTTGTACCGATTCCTGGGCTCCACAATCTCCTAATATACTCTACCTGGCCTTGGCGTGGAGAGCAATAGTGGTCACGGCACATTGGGTTGTGTTAGGTTAGGTTCGGTTCGTTTGGGTTTGGTTAGGTTTGGTTAGCATAACTTTCACTTCTGCGCCATACACTCCTATTTGGTGGAATACTGCGCCCTACATTGCTCAAATAACCTCCGCTTGGCTCTTGGGATGCCCGCAATGTTGGTAGTGACACGCTAGCTTAGGTTAGGTTACCCTTGGATGTGTTATGATGCGTTTGGTTAGGATAGGACAGCTTTGACTTTCATGCTACAGATTGCAATGATGTAGATTTCAGCGCTCTACTGTGCTCTAGCATACTCTACTGGCTGCGGGGACGCCAGCAATAATGATCTCGGCACGTCAGATTGATTACTTCACGTTTGGCTATGTTACGTTTGGTTGGGTTTGGAGATGAGGGCTTGGACATATGTGTCATACATTGCTATTCGGTGGATTTCTGCTCTCTATATTGCTCTACTGTACCCCGCCCCACTGGCGGCAGACCAGCTATAACGGACGTGACACGTTGGTTCAGCTAGTTTACGTTTGGTTATGTTAGGTTTGGCTATGCTTTGTTAGGATAGCTTTGGCTTTCGAGCTATACACTGTTATTCAGCGGATGCCAGCGCTCCACTCTCCGCTTATATTCTCTGCTTGCCCTGTTGCTGCCAGCAATAGTGGTTGCGGCTTGCTAGCCTTTGCTTGTTTGCGTTGGTTACGTTACGTTTGGCTTGGTTAGGATAGGATAGTTTTGACTTTTGCGCTATACGCTAGAGTTCGTTGGATTCCTGCGCCCTAAATTGTTCTACCATACCCTGCTCGACCCTGGGGAAGCTAGCAGCAGTATTCTCGGCACGTTAGGTTGAGTTACGTTACGTTTGGTCAAGTTACGTTTGCTTGGGTTAGGTTTGGTCACCTTTGAATCATTCTGCTGTACACTGCAATCCTATGAATATCTGCGCCCAACTGTCATGTAACATTTTCTGCTTGGCTCTCATGAGGCCAGCAGAAGTGGTTGCGGCACGCCAGGTTGAGTTATGTAACTTTCAGTTACGTTAGGTTAGGATACGTTTGGTTTCGATAGGACTGATTTTTGCGCCCTACTGTGCTCTTGTATGTTCTGCTTGGCTCTGGGGTGGCCAGCAACAGTGGTCTCGGTACGTTAGCTTGGGCTGTATTACGTTTGGTTATTTTACGTTTGCTTAGGTTAGGATGTGGTAGCTTTGACTATTCTGTTTTAAAATGCAATGCAGCGGTTTTCTGCGCTGTACGGTTCTCTGGAGTATTTTGCTGGGTTCAGCGGCGGTCAGCGTTTGCGGTCTACGCACGTTACGTTGTGACAAGTTACGTTCGGTTATGGTACGTTTTGATACGTTGGGCTAGGATGGCATTGGATTTTGCGCTCTAAACTGCTGTTCGGTGGTTTTCAGCGCTATAAGATGCTCTAGTGAGATCTGCTTGGCTCTGGGGAGGCCAGCAATAGTGGTAGCGGCAAGTTAGGTGGAGTTAGATTACGTAGGGTTAGGTTAGTTTAGGATGAGCTCGGTTAGGGTAGCTTTGACTTTCGTGTTATACACTGTTTTACTGTTGGTTTCTGCGCTCCCCTCTCTTCTAGTATGCTCTGCTTGGCTCTGTGGACGACAGCAATCGTGGTCGCGGCACGCAACTTTGAGATTTGTTACGTTTGGTTGAGTCTTGTTATCCTGGGTTAAGTATGGACAGATTTGACTTTTGTTGTATGCACCGCCACTCGATGGATTTCTGCGCTCAATACTGCTCTACTACCCTACGTTTGTCACTGAGGACGCCAGCAATAGAGGTCGTGGCACGCTTGGTTGAGTTATGTTACGCTTTGGTGGGATAGTGTGGGCTAAGCATGGTTAGGGCAGCTTCGGCTCTTGTGCTATTCACAGCTATACGGTGAATTTCTGCATTCTACAGTGCTGTAGAATGTTCTGTTGGGCTCTGGGGAGGCCAGCAATAATGGTCTCCGCACGAAAGTTTGAAATCCGCTACGCTTGTTGACGATAGGTTGTGTCAGGGTAGGTTAGGGTATCTTTGACTAGTGTGCTGTAGACTGCAATGCGGTGTATTTTTGTGCACTGATTTGCTCTAGTATATCCTGCTGGCTCTGTGGATGCCAGCCACTCTGTTCTCGGCAGGTTAGATTTAGTTGTTTTACGTTTGGCTATGTCACGCTTGGATAGGTTACAATAGAACAAATTCGACTTTTGTCCTGTACACTGCTGTTCGGCGTATTTCTGCGCTCTACTGTGCTCTAATTTGTTCTGCTAGGCTCTGTGGAGCCCAGCAACAATGTTCGCGGCACGTACGTCTCAGTTACGTTACGTTAGGTTTGGTTTGGTTAGGTTAGGTTTATTTGGGGTTGCTCTGACTTTTACGCTATACACGGCTACTCGGTGGCTTTCCCCGCTGTGTATTGCTGTACTATGCCCTGCTCGACTCTATTGAGACCAGCAATAGTGGTCGTGACACGTTACCAAGATTTATGATTCGTCCGCCTAGGTTAGGCTATGGTAAGTTTGGTTAGGGTAGTTTAGGTAGCCTTAACTTTCGTGCTATACACTGCCATTCGGCGGATACCTGCGCTTACTGTTCTCTTGAATATGTTGATCTGCACTGAGGAGTCCAGCTGCATTGGTTTCGGCATGTTATGTTGTGCTATCTCACGTTCGGCTACGTTACATTTGGTTAGGTTAGGACAGTGTAGCTTTGACTTTTGTGCCATACCCTCCGATTCTATGGATTTTTATGCTCTACTCTCCTCTAGTATGCACCGATTGGCACTGTGGATGCCAGCAATTGTGGTAGAGGCACGTTAGGTGGAGTTATATTACGTTTGGTACAGTTAGGTTAGGTCTGGTTTGGTTTGGGTATCTTTGACTCTTGTGCCGTACACTGCAATGGGGCTGATTTCTGCGCTCTACTGCGCGCTGATATCTTCCGGTTGGCTCTGTAGGCGACAGCAATGGTGTTCCCAACGCGTAAGGATGTGTTAAGATGCGTATGGTTGTGTTACCTTAGATTATGTTATGAATTTATAGCAGGCACTCTTGTGCTATACACATATATTCCATGTATTTCTGTGATATGCTGTGCTCTAGTATCCTCTGCTTTAATCTAGGTAGGCCATAAGTTGTGGTCGAGGCACGTTGGATTGTGTTATGCTACGCTCAGTCAGGTTAGGTTGTGTCTTGCTAGGTAATGATATCTTTAATTTCTGTGCTGTACACTGCAATGCGGTGTGTTACTGCGCTTTAATCTGCTATAGTACCTTCTGCCTGACTCAGGGCTGGCCAGCAATAATGGTATCGCAGGTTATGTAGAGATATGTTACTTCTGCTCAAGTTACGTTCGGTTAGATTAGTATACGATATCTTAGACTTTTGTGCTGTACACTGCTATTCGGTGGATTTCTGCGCCCTACGTTGCTCTATTATACTCAATTTATACTCGACTAAGATATGCTACGTTTGTTAGGTCATGTTGAGCTATGTTTGGTTAGTACAGCTTTGACTTTCGATGGACGGTAATTGCGGTTGAGTCCGGTTAGATTAAGATATGCTACGTTTGTTAGGTCATGTTGAGCTATGTTTGGTTAGTACAGCTTTGACTTTCGTGCTATGCGCTGCTATTCGTGTGATTTCTGCGCTCTAATGTGCTGTACCCTATTCTGCTTGGCTGTGCGGAGGCCAAAGATAGTGGTCGCGGCACGACAGGTTGTGTTATTTTATGTTTGTTTGTTTTACGATTGGTTAGGTTAGGGTACGGGAGCCTTGACTTTAGTGCTATTCACTGCCATTCGGTGGACTTCCGTGCTTCACTCTGCTGTAGTATGTTCCGCATGTCTCTGCGGAGGCCAGCAACGTTGGTCTCTGTTCGTTAGGTCGTGTTAGGCTATGTCTTGTTAGGTAATGTTGCCTCTGGATAGGTTCGGGTAGTTTCAACTTTGCTGCTGTACGCTGCAGTTCGGTGGGCTTCCGCGCTCCACATTCCTCTAATATGCTCCACCTGTCTCTGGGGGTGCCAGCACTACTAGTCCCGGTTCATTACGTTGAGATAGGCTATGTTCGGATAGGTTAGGTTAGGACAGGTTGGGTTTGGGTATCCGCCACCTTTGTGCCATACACTGAAGTGCGGCAAATTACGGCGCACTACTGTACTCTAGCATATTCCGCGTGGCTCAGTGATGGCAAGCAGTGGTGGCCTCGGCACGTTAGGTTCAGTTAAGCTACGTCCGGTTGTGTTACGTTTGGCTTCGTTCGGTTGTGTCACGTTTGGCTACATTAGTATAGCGTAGCTCCGACTATTGTGCTATGCACAGCTCCTATGTGCATTTCCGCGCTCTACTGTGATGTGCTATACTCTGCTCTAATCTGGGAGTCCAGTAACAGTGGTCGCGGCACGCTAGTTGGAGGTAGAATACGTTTGGTTAGGGTAGGATATGTTGCGTTATGACAGGATGGCTTCGACTTTTATGCTACACGCTGCTATTCTATAGACCTCTGCGCTCTAGTGTGCGCCACTATACTCTGCTCTACTCTCGGGAGGCCTGCAGTAGTGGCCTCGGATCGCTAGGTTGTGTTACGTTACGCTCGGCCTGGCCAGGTTAGGTTATGTTTAGTCAGGGTATCTTCGGCTTTTTTGCTATTCACTGTTATTCGGTCGACATCAACGCTCTTCGTTGCTCTGCAAGCATCTGCTTTCTCTGGGAGTGCCAGGAACAGTGGTCGCCTCACGTGAGTTTGTTTTATGTTACGTTTGGTAAAGTTACGATTGGCTATGTTAGGAGAGAATAGCTTCGACTTGTGTGCTGTACACTGTTATGAAGCGGATTACTGAGCCATACTGCGCTCTAGTATATTCTGCTTGACTCTGGGGATGTCAACAACAAAGGTCTAAGCAGATTAGGTTGAGTTGGGTTACGTTCTGTGATGATATATATTGATATGTTAGGCTAGGGTAGCTTTGACTTTTGGGCTATACACTACCATTCGTTGGATATCTGCGCTCAAGTGTGATTTTGTATGCTCTGATTTGCTCTGGAGAGGCCAGAAACTGTCACCGCGGCACGACAGTTTCAGCAAGGTCACGTTTGGTTAGGTTATGTTCGTTCGTGTCAGGTACGGGTAGCTTTGACTTTTCTGCTATACCCTGCGATTCTATGACGTGTGTGCTCTACTGTGCTCTATAATATCCCGCTCATCTCTGTGCAAGCCAGCAATAGTGATCGCGGCAAGTTAGGTTTAGTTATTCTACGTTTGGATAGTTAAGGTTAGGCCTGGTTAGGTTGGGATATTTTTGTCTTTTGCACTATAAATTGCTATTTGGTGCCTTTCTGCGCTCTACTGTGCTCTACGATACTCTGCTTGACCCGCGGGTGGCCACTAATTGTGGTCCCGGCCCGCTAGTTTGTGTTAGGCTACGTTTTGGTACATAAAGTTCGTTCGGGTTAGATTTGGATAGATTTGACTTTCGTGGTATAAACTGTCGTTCTGTCGACCTCTGCGTTCTACTGCGCTCTAGAATTTTATGCTTGGCCATGGGGAGGCCAGGAGTGGTGTTCTCGGCACGTTACGTTGTACCAGATAACGTTCGATCATGTAACGTCTGGCTGGGTTAGGATATGGTAGCTTCGACTTTTTTGCTATACGCTGCTACTTGGACGACTTCAGCGTTCTTCATTGCTCTGCAAAACGCTGATTAGCTCTCGTGAGGCTATCAGTAGCAGTTGTGGCACGAAAGGCAGGATATACGTTACGTCTGCTTATGTAACGTTTGACTACATTGGGATAGGTTTCCCTTGACTTTTGTGCTCTACGCTGCTAATCGGTGTATTCCTGCGCCCTACTGTGCACTAATATGCTCTGCTTGAGTCTGGAGAAGCCAGCAATAGTGGTAGTGGCAAGATATGTAGAGGTAGGTTACGTTACGTTATGCTACATTTGGATAGTTTATGTCAGGCTATCATTGACTTTTGTGCTATACATTTCTATCCGGTGTACTCCTTCGCTCTACATTTCTCTTTTATACACTGCTCGACTATGCGGTTGCCACAATTAGAGGTCTCTGCACGTTAGCATGGGTTAGGCATCGTTCGGTTAGGTTCTGTTAGTCTGGGTTAAGTTCTGATATCCTTAGCTTACCTGGTATACACGGTCGTTCGGTGGATTATTGAGATCTACCGTGCTGTAGAATGTACCGCTTGGCTCTTGGGAGGGCAGCAATAGTGGCCTCGGCACGTTAGGCTTAGTTAGGTTGCGTTCGGTTGTGTCCCGTTTGGTTATGTTGGGACAAGTTAGCTACGATTTTTGTGCTATACGCCTCTATAAGTTTGAGTTCAGCGCTCTGCAGTGTTCTAATACGTTCTGATTCGCTCTCGGGAGGCTAGCAACTGTGGTCGCGGCAAGTTCGGTTGAGTTATGATGCGCATGGTTTGGTTAGGGTAGGCAAAATTTGGTAAGTATGGCTTTGACGTTTGTGCTACACACTGCTATTCGGTGGATTTCTGCGCTCTTCGTTGCTACACTATATTGTACTCGGCACTTGTGAGGCCAGCAATGGATGCCGTGGCACGATATGTTTAGTACCGTTACCTTTGTCTAGGTTAGGTTAGTCTGAGTTAGGTAAGGGTAACATCCACTTTTATGCTGTACATTGCCATCCCTAACACTTCTGCGCTCTACTCCCCTTTAATTTGTTCTGCCTGGCGATGTGGAGGCCAGCAAGCGTGGACGCGGATCGTTAGGTTTAGTTAGTCTACGTTTGGTTGTGTTCAGTTGCGGCGGGTATGGTTAGGGTATCTGTGACATTTGTGCTATTCGCAGCAATTTGGTGGCTTCGTGCGCTCTACTGTGCTCTATCGTGTTCTGCTTGGCTCTGGGGATTCCTGGAACAGTGGTCGCGGCAAGTTTGATTGAGTTAGGTTACGTTTGGCTTTGATAGGGTAGGCTAAATTTGGACAGGATGGCGACGACATTTGTGATATACACTGCTGTTCGCTGGATTTCTGCGCTCTATATTGCTCTACTACACTTTGCCCGACTATGCGGAGGCCAGGAATAGTGGTCGCCGAACGTCATATTTAGTTTGGTTGCGTTTGGGTATGTCACATTTCGTTTGACTCGGAGAGAATAGCTTCGACTTTTGCGCTATACACTGCCGTTCGGTGGATATCTGCGCTATACTGTAATCTGATTTGTTCAGGTTGGCTCTGGGAAAAACAGCAATAGTGTTATCGGAACGTTATATTGAGTTAGGCTACGCCTGGCTTCGTTAGTTTAGGTCAGGTTAGGCTAGGATATCTTTGACTTTGGGCTTTAAACTGCAACGCCGCGGATCTCTGTAGTTCAGTGTGCTCTGGTATATTCTGCTTGGCCCTGGGGAGGTCAGCAATAGTTGTGTAGGGCAGCTACGTGGAGTTAGGTTACGTTCGGTCATGTTACGATTGGTTAGGTGAGGAGAGGGTAGCTTTGACTTTGGTTATATACACTGCTATTCGGTGGACACCTGAGTTCCACTGTGATCTAATACGCTCTGATTTGCTCTGGGGATGCCTGGAACAGATGCCGCTTTGCGTCTTGTAAAGTTAGGCTACGCTTGGTTAGGTTAGGTATGCTTGTGTTAGGATAGGATATCTCTGAGTTTTGTGCTTTACACTTCCGTGCGGCTGGTTCCTGCGCCCGAATGTGCTCTAGTGTATTCTGCTTTGCTCTGGGGAGGTCAGCAAGTGAGTGGCTAGTGGCCTGGGCACGTTAGGTTATGTTAGGTTACGTTCGGTTGTGTTACGTTTGGTTTGCTTATGCAATATAGCTCGGACTTTTGTGCTGTACACTGACACGCGGTTAATTTCTGCGATCTATTGTGTTCTAATATTCCCTGCCTTGCGCAGGGAATTCCAGAAGTAGTGGCGGCGGCGCGCTAAGTTTGGTTATATTACGTTTGGCATGTTACGTTGTGTTAAGCTTGATTAGGATGCCTTTGGCTTTTGGCCTTTACACTGCATTGCGTGGGACTTCTGCGCTCTACTGTGCTCTAGTGCCGGACCACTGTTGCTGGCATCCAAAGGGCCAAGCAGAATATACTAGAGCGAAGTAGAGTGCAGGAAGCCTACATATAGCAGAGTATAGCACAAATGTCAAAGCCATCTTAACCAAACGTAGATGAACCTAGTCTAACCGAACGTAACCTAACAAGAACATATCGTTACACGACCGCTATTGTTGGCCTCCCCAGAGTCGAGCAGAGTTCAGTAGAGCAACGAAGTGCGCAGAAATCTCAGGAATAGCTGTGTATAGCACAAAACTCAAGGTTATCCTATCCCAACCTGACCATGCGTAACATAACCGAACGTAACATAAATCAACATAACGTGCTGAGACCACTATTACTGACCTCCCCAGAGTCGATCAGAGCATAGTCAAGCACTGTAGAGCGTAGAATGCCACTGTAGAACAGTGTATAACAGGGAAGACAGAGCTATACATGCCCAATCGAATCTAACTTAACCCAACCAAGCGTATCATAACTAAGCCTAACCTGCCGAGACCACTATTCCTGGCATCCCAGCGCCAAGCAGAGGATATTAGAGCACGGTAGAGCGCACTAATCCACCGAGTAGCAGTTTATATTACAAAAGCCAAAGCCATTTTCCCCTAACCTAGTCAAGCGTAACATAAGCGAACGTAACGTAACCCTGCCTGACGTGCAACGAAAGCTGTTGCTGGCCGCTAGTGAGCTAAGCGGAGTGTAGCAGGCAGCGTGGAACGCTGAAATCGTCCGATTAGCAGGGTATAGCGCAATAGTCAAAGATATCAGTCGTAACCTAGCCAAACGAAGGCTAACCAAACGTAACCTAACCAAACGTAACATAACACAACCTAACGTGCCGTGAGCACACATGCCGGCCACCCCAGCGCCAAGCATAGCACAATAGAGCACAGTAGGTGGCACTATTCCACACAGTGGCATTTAATATTACAAAAGCCAAAGCCATTCTGTGCTAACCTAACGAAGCGTAACATAAGTGAACGTAACGTAACCCAACCTGACGTGCCAAGAAAGCTACTTCTGGCCACAAGTGAGCTAAGCAGAGTGTAGCAGAGCAACGTGGAACGCTGTAATCATCCGATTAGCAGAGTATAGCACAAAAGTAGTAGATATACTGACCTAACCTGACCAAACCCAACCTAACCAAACGTAACCAATCCCACCGTAAAGTGACTCGCCCACAATTGCTGGCATCTCCATCGTCAAGCATGGCGTATTGGGGAGAGTACAGCGCAGAGGACCATAGAATCGCAGTGTATTGCACGACAGTCAAAGAGAACCTAACGTAACACAGAGAATCCTATCCAAAGCAAACGTAACCTAACGCAAGATAAGGCCACGCGGTCGCCATTTCTGGCATACCCAGATCGAAGTAGGGAATATAAGGTCACAGTAGAGCGCAGAAATCCGCCGAATAGCAGTGTACAGCACAAAACTCGAAGCTATCCTGGCCTAACCTAACCCAACGTAACACAACCAAACGTAACCTAACTGAGCCTAACGAGCCTAGACCACTATTGCAGACATCCACACAGCAAAGCGGAATACACTAGAGAACACTGGAGCGCAGAAACCCGCCGCACGGAAGTACAAAGCACAAAAGTAAAAGATATCCTATCCTAAGAAGACGTACACTAACCAAACCTAACACAGCCTAGCCCAACCTAACGTGCCGAGATCACTATACCTGACGTCCACAGAGACAAGCAGTGTGTGATAGCGCACAGTAGGGCGCAGGAATCCAACGTATAGCCGTGTACAGCACAAAAGACAAAGCCATCCTAACCAAACTTATCCTAACCAAACCAAAGCAAACGTAACGTAACACAACCAAACGTGCCACGAACATTACTGCTGGCCTCCCCGGACACGAGCAGAACATATACGAGCATATTAGAGCGCAGAAGTCTACCGAATATAGGTCTATAATGCAAAAGTCAAAACCATCCTCATCAAACGTAACCTAACCTAACCTAATCAAACGATGCATAACTGGAACTATCGTGCCGCGACCACTTTTGCTGTCCTCCCCAGATTCGAGCTGAGTTCAGTAGAGTACAGTAGAGCGCATAGTTCCTCAAATATCTGTGTATAACACGAGAGACGATGTCATCCAAACCTAACCCAAGCTAACGTAAGCAAACCGAATGTACTCTAACTTAACCTGACGTGCCGCGAACACTATTGCTGGCGTTCACAGAGTCGATCAGACTATAGCAGGGCACAGGAGAGCGCGGAAACAGACCGAATAACAGTGTATACCACGAAAGCCAAATCTATCCGGACATAACCAAAGTAAACATAACCTGAACAAACGTAGCCTAACTTTACCTAGCCCGAACCACTACTTCTGGAATCCCCAGACACGCAGAGAGTATGGTAGAGCGATGTATAGCGTAGAAATCCAACGAATAGCAGTCTATAGTACACAAGACAAATCTATCCCGTCCTAACTTTTCCAAACTTAATATAAACAAACGTAACATCGCTTAACCTGGCGAGCCGTGGCCACTGTTGCTGGCCTCCCCAGAGACAAGCAGAATATATTGAAGCACAGTAGGTCTCAGAAAGCTACCGAATAGCAGCGTATTGCACAAAAGTCAAAGAAATCATAACCTATTCTCGCCTAACCTAACCGAACTAAACGTAGACTAACTAAGCCTAACGAGCCGGCTCCACTGTACCTGGTCGCTCGATCGCCATGCAGAGCATATTGGAAGAGACGAGACATCCGAAATCCATAGGATTTCCTACGTCTGCCCTAACGCGACCAAACGTCACGTAACCAAAGGGAACCCGTCCAATCGTAACGTGCCGAGACCACTATTGCTGACCTCCGAGAGCCAAATTGAACACATTAAAGGAGGGCAGAGCGCACAGGTCCATACATTCGCTATGAATAGCGGAATAGTCGAAGTTACCCCATTCTAACATGACCATACGTAACATAACCGAAAGTAGATTAAATCAACCTAACATGCCGCGACCTCCATTACAAGCCTCCCCGGAGCCAAACACAATATACCAGAGCATAACAGAGCGCAGTAGCCAGCCGCATTGCAGTGTATAGCACAAAAGCGGAAGATATCCTCACCCAACCTGTCCTTACACAACCTAACCGATCGTAGCCTAACTAAAAGTGAAGTGCCCAGAATAGCATTGCTGGCCTTCCCAGATCCAAGCAGAGTATATTAGAACACTGCAGAACGCTGAAATCCTCCGAGTAGCAGATTATACCACGAAGAACAGAGCTATCCGTACCTAACTCAGGCTAACATAACACAACCGAACGCAGCATGTCCAAACCTAACGTGCCGAGACCACTATCGCTGGCCTCCTAGACACAAGCCGAGAATATTAGAGCACCGTAGAGGATAGAAATCCACCGAATAGCAATGTATAGCACAAAAGTCAAAGCTTTGCCCTCCTAACCTAACAAAGCGTAACATAACCAAACATAGCAGAACTCAACGTAACGTGCCGAGCCCACTATTGTTGCCCTCCACAGAGCCAAGCAGGACATACTATAGCTCAGTAGGTCTTCATCATCCTCCGAACCGTAGCGTTCACCACGTACGCCAAAGATACCCAGGCATATCCCAGACAAACGTAACCTAACCAGGCGTTGCTTAACACAAACTATGCGGCTGAGACCACTATTGCAGTCCTCCCCATCCCCAAGCATAGCATATTAGAACACAGTAGAGCGCACTAATCCACTGAACTTCAGTGTATAGCACAAAAGTAGGAGTTACCATATCCTAACCTGACCAAACGTAACCTAACCAAGCGCAGCCTAACTCAAACTATCGTGCCGAGACCACCATTGCTGACCTCCACAGAGGCAAGCCGAATTCACAAGGGAGGAGTAGTGCGCAGAAATCCACCGCATTGCAGCGAAAAGCACCAATGTCGAAGATATATTTCCCTAACCTGAACTAACCGAACCTAGCGAAACGTAGCATATCTCAAAACAACGTGTCGCGATCACTGCTGCAGGCGTCCCCAGAGTGAAGCAGCACATATTAGAGCAAAGTAGAGCGCAGAAATCTACAAAGTAGCAGTGTACAGCACAGGAGTCATAGTAACCCCGACGAAACCTTCCTAAGCTAACCCAACGGGACGAAACATAACTCAGACTAACGTGCCGAGACCACTATTATTGGCCACCCCAAAGCCACGCAGCAGATATTAGAGCAATGTGGAGCGCAGACATCCACCGAATAGATGTGTATAACGTAAAAGTCAAAGATGCCTCTCTTAACCTAGCTGAGCGCAGCACGACCAAAAGGATCATAACCCAACCTAACACGACGTGGCCGTTGTTGTTGGACTCCACAGGGTCAAGGAGGTCGTGCTAGCGCACAACAGTGCGCAGAGATCCACCGCATAGCAGTCTAAAACGAAAAAGTCAAATATACCTATGCCATACCTTACCTAACCTAAGCACACCAATCGCAGCCCATATATACATAACGTGCCGAGACCAGTATTGTTGGCCTCCCAGAGCAAAGCAGAAAATACTAGAGCAGAATAGAGCGCAGAAGTTCCCAGAAAGCAGTGTGCAGTACAAAGGACAAAGCTACCGTATCCTAATAAATACAATCTTAACATAACCAAACGCAACGTAACTAAACCTAACGTACTGCGAACACCATTGCTGGCCCCTCACAGACGGACAGATTATATATCAGCACAGTAGAGCGCGGAAATCCACGGAATAGCTGTGTATAGCACAAAAGGCAGTGTTACCCTGTCATCACCTAGCCAAGCATATCTGAACGAAATGCAGACAATCTCAACCAAACGTGCCACGACCTCATTGCTGGCCTCCCAGGGGCCGGCAGATGCTAGTAGAGCAATGCAGGGCGCAAATACCGGCGGAACATCAGTGTAGAGCATAAACGTCAATGACATCCTTGCCAAATATACCATATCCTAGCCAAGCGAAGCATAACATAACCCAACATACCGTGCCCAGACCACTATTGCTGGCCTCTCCATAGCCAAGCCGGACACATTAGAGCACAGTAGAGCACAGAGGTCCACCGAATACCATTGTATGACACAAAAGTCAAAGCCACCCTGACCAAACGTAACGTAACCCAACCAATCTTGCCACGACCGGTACTGCTATTCTCCCCAGAGTCGAGCAGAGTATACTAGAGCAATGGAGACGGCAGAAAGCCACCGGATAAGCTCTGCATAACGCAAAAGTCAATGTTATCCAATCATATCCTGGCCAAACGTGGCGTAACCAAACGAACATATTTCAACCTGACGTGCCTACACCACTATTGCTGACCTCCCCAGGGAAGATACGAACATACCAGAGCAGATTAGAGCGCAGCTATCGACAGAACCGCAGTGCGTAGCACAATGGTCGAAGCTAACATGTCCTAACACAACGAAGCGTATCCTAACGGAACGTAGATTAGCTCAACCTAACGTGCCGCGACCACTACTGCTTGCCTCCAAAGAGCCAAGGAGAATACACTGCAGCACAGTAGAGCACAGTAATTCCCTGCAATGCAATGTGTAGCACAAAAGTGGGAGATATCCAGATCCAACCTGTCCTAACCTAACCCAACCGAACGTAGCATAACTCAACACAAGGTGCCGAGATTAGTATTGCTGGCAACCCCAGAGCCAAACAGTGCATATCAGAGATCAGCAAAGCGCGGAACTCCTCCTGATAGCAGCGTATAGCACAAAAGTCATATCTATCCCACCCTAACCTAACCACACGTAGCATAAGCAGACGAAACGTAACCCAACCTGACGTGCCACCGTCGCAGCTGCTGGACTCACGTGAGGTGAGCAGATTGGAGCATAGCATTGTAGAACGCTGAAATCGTCAGAATAACACTGTATAGCGCAAAAGTCGAAGCCTTCCTTACCAAACGCAGCAAACTTAACGTAGCCAAGCGTAACATAGCTCAACGTAATGTGCCGAGAGCACTATTCCTGGCGCACGCAGGGGCAGGCAGAGAGCGATAGCGCACAGAAGTGCGCAGAAGTCCAGAGAATAGCAGTGTGTAACACAAGAGTCGAAGCTACCGTTACCTAACGCTACCTAACCGAACCTAGCCAAACATAATGTAGCACAGCCTATCGCGCCACGATCACCACTTCTGGACGCCATGGGACCAAGCAGATTAGAGTAGAGCAAAGTGGAGGGCAGAAATCCATCGAATGACTGCATGCAGCACAAAATTAGAACATTTGCTAACCTACCCAGGCCTAACATAGCATAGAAAGACGTAGAGTAAATGAACCTAACGTGCCGCGACCACTATTGCTGGCTTCCTCAGATACAGGCAGATGATGATAGATCGCAGTAGAGCACAGAAGTCCATAGGATGTCAGTCTTGAGCACGTAAGTCAAAGCTATCCTAACCTAATCCAAAAAACCTAACCTAATCAAACGCAATGAATCCCAAGTCAACGTGCCGCTACCTCTTTTGCTGTCCTCCCCAAAGCCGAGCAGAACTCGCCAGGGCGCAGTAGAGCTCAGAAATACACCGAATTTCAGTGCATAGCACGAGAGTGAAAGATATCCCATCCTGACATAACCAAACCTAACGTAACCAAACGCCGTCTAGCACAACCAAACATGCTGCCACAATTATTGCTGGCCTCGCCAGAGCCAAGCGGAATATATTAAATGAGATCAGGACGCAGAAATCCATAGAATCGCAGTGTATAGCAGAAGAGTCGAAGCAATCCAAGCCTAACCAGAGCTAACATAACTTGACCGAACGTATCCTATCTCAACCTATCTTGCCGAGACCAGTATTACTGGCTTCCCCAAAGCCAAGCAGAACATACTAGACGACAGTTGAGCGTAGAAATCCATCGAATAGAAGTATACACCATGAAAGTCAAATATATCCAAGCCTAACCCAAATAAACGTAACGTAACCAAACTAAACCTAACGGAACAAGACCACAGTTGCTGGCCTCCACAGAGTCGAGCAGAGTATAGTAGGGGACCGTAGACAGTGGACACCCGCCAAAGAGTAGTTTAGAGCTCAAAAGGTAAAGCTAGCCTATCCTACCCTTTCCAGACATAGTATAACGTAGCGCAACGTAACTTAACCTAACGGGCCGAGAACGCCATTGCTGGCATCCGCAGAGCCAAACAGGATATAATAGAGCACGGTAGAGCGAAGAATGCCACCAAATAGCAGCGTTTGTTCAAAAGTAAATGTCGTCGTAACGTGTGCAAACGTAACCTAACCAAACGTAACATAATTCAACCTAACGTGCCGGTACCACAATTCATGACGACCACAGATAAAGGCGTATACTGATAGCGCACTGAAGAGTTCAGAAGCCCATAGGATAGCAGTTTGTAGCACAGAAATGAAAGCCACCCTATCGTAACACAACCTAACCTAACCTAACCAAACGTAATCTAACTCAACCTAACATGTTGTGACCACTGCTGCTGGCCTCCCGGTACACGAGTGGAGTATAGTAGAGTAACGTAGGGCGCAGAAACCCACAGAGTGGCCGTGTATAGCACAGAAGTCATAGTTATCCTATCTTAGCCTAAACAAATCTTGCATAAGCAGACGTAACGTAACCTTACCAGATGTGCCACGACTGCCGTTGCTTGCCTCACGTGAGCTAAGCAGGTTATAGCAGAGGAATGTAGAGAGCAGGAATCCACTGTATAGCCGTTTAGAGCACAGAAGTCAATGGTATCCCGTCCTAACCTAACCAATCGTAACACTGCCTAACGTAACCAAACTCAGCCAAACACGCCGCCTCCGCCGTTGCTGGCCACTCCAGAGCCAAGCAGAGCATATTCGAGGAGAGTAGGGCGCAGAATTCCACAGAATCTCATTGTACAGCAGAGAAGTCAAAGATATCCAAACCAAACGCAAACTAACATAACCAAACCTAACGTAGCCAAACTCAACGTGAATTCCCGCGACCACTATTCCTGGCCTCCCCATGGTCTAGCAGATATGGGTGGAGCAGTATGGAGGTACCAGCGAATAACTCTGCATTGCACGACAGTCGTAGCTACCTTAACCGAACTTAACCTAAACTAGCCCAACCAAACGTAACCTAACACAACCTAGCGTGCCACGGACACTATTGCTCGCCTCCGCAGAGCGGGTAGAGTGTAGTAGAGCCGTGTAGAGCTCAAAAATCCTCCGAATAGCAGTGTATAGCACAAAAGTCGAAGATAATCTAACCCAACATTACCTAACCTAACCTATCCAAACGTAGTCCAACTCAACGCACCGTGCCGCGACCGCTATTGATGGCCCCCGTGGAGCCAAGCAAAGCATATTAGAGCTCATTAGAGCGCGGATATCCAACGAAGAGCAGTGCACAGCACATAAGTCAAAGTATCCCAAACTAACCTAGCCAAGCGTAACACATACAAACGTAACTGAGCTAAACATAATATGACGGAACCACTAATGCTGGTCTCCACAGAGCCTAGCACAATATACTAAAACACAGAAGATCACAGGTATCCACCGAATAACAGTGTATAGCACGGAAGTCAAAGCTACCCTGACCAAATATAACCTAACCTAACCTATCCAAAAGTAACATATATCAATCTAATGAGACGCGACCGCTGTTGCTCGACTCCCCAGAGACGAGCAGAGTATAGTAGCGCAATGTAGAGCGCAGAAAGCCATCGACAATCAGGGTACAGCAAAAAAGTCGAGGATAACCTAACCTAAGCAGGCATAACCTAATCTAACCGAACGAACCATAACATAACATAATGAGCCGCGACCACTATTGATAGCCTACGTAGGGACAAGCAGTGCATATTAGATCACATTAGAACACAGAAATCCGCCGAATAGCAGTGCACAGTACAATGATCACAGTAACATATCCTAACATATCCAAACGTAACTTAACCAAACGTCATCTAGCTCAACCTAGCACGACAAGACAACTGTTGATAGCCACCACAAGGACAAGCCGAATTTACTAGGGAGCAGTAGTGCGCAGATATCCACCGCATTGCAGCGAATAGCTCCAATGTCGATGCTATCCTTGCCTAACCTGAACCAACCTGATCTAGTCCATCGCAGCACAATTCTACGCAACGTGCCGCGATAACTGCTGCTGGCGTCCCCAGAGCCATGCAGAATATACTACAGCACAGTAGACCACTGGAATCCACAGGATAATAGTGTATACCTCGTAAGTCATAGCTACCATAAACAAATTTGTACTAACCCAACAAAACCAAACGTAACTTAACTCAAACTAGAATACCACGACCACACACGCTCGCCTTCCCAGAGTCAGGCAGAGTATAGTGGAGCAGTGTAGAACGCAGGAATACACCGAGTATCAGTGTGTAGCACAGAAGTCAATGTAGTCCTGACCTAACCGTCCTAAGCTAACCTAACGGGACGAAACATAACTCAACCCAGCGTGCCAAGACCACAAATTCTGCCCACCCAAGAGTCAAGCAACATATACTAGAGCAAAGTAGAGCGCAGGCATCCATCGAATAGATGTGTAAAGCACAAAAGTCGAAGAAGCCTCTCTCCACCGATCTAAGTGTAACACATACAAAAGGAGCGTAACCCAACCTAACAAGACGGGACCTCTATTACAGGCCTCTACAGAGCTAAGCAGAATATACTAGACGGCTGCAGAGCGCAGAAATCCACCGCATTGCAGTGTACAGCAGAAAAGTTGAATATGCCCTTACCTAACTTGAACCAACCTACACCCATCCAAACGTAGTGTAACATAACATATCGTGACGAGTCCAATATTGCTGGCTTCTCCAGAGACAACCACAGCACATTAGAGTACATTAGATGGCAGAGATCCACCGAATAGCAGTGAACAGCGGAGAAGTCATAGTAGCCTATCCCAACCTTGCCAAACGGAACATATCCAAACGTGGCCTAACACAACCTAACATTGCTGCTGCTGGCCTCCAGCAAAACAAGCAGAATGTACTAGAGCACAGTAGAGCGCAGAAGTCCACCGCATTGCCGTGAAGAGCACCAAAGCCATAGGAACCCAATCCTAACTTGACCAAATCTAACCTAATCAAAGGCGGCCTAACCCAAAATGACGTGCCGCGACCAGTGCTCCTGGCATCTCCAGGGTCGAGCGGGTTATAGTAGAGCAATGTTGGGCGCGGAAATGTACCGAATAGCAGTGTACAGCACCAAAGTAAAATCAATGCTAACCAAACCTTCCTAACCTAACACAACGGTATGTAACCTAACAAAGCCTCACGTACCGAGACCACTATTACTGTCCACCACAGTATCCTATGTGATCATATTAGAGCACATTAGACGCAGAAGTCCTCCGAACAGCAGTGTATAGCATAAAAGTAGAAGTAGCCTAACCAGTTAGAGCACATTAGACGCAGAAGTCCTCCGAACAGAGGTGTATAGCATAAAAGTAGAAGTAGCCTAACCTAGCCTAGTCAAACGTGACATACGCAAACGGACCCTAATTCAACCTAACATGACGAGACAACTATTGCTGGCCTACAGAGTGACAAGCAGAATGTACTAGAGCACAATAGTGCGCAGAAGTCTACCGAAAAGCAGTGTGCAGCGCAAAAGACAAAGCTATGCTTTCCCAATAAATACAATCTTAATGCAAACAAACGTAACATAACCAAGCCTAACGTACTGCGACCACTATTCCTGGCCTGCCAAGAGTCGGGCAGAACTTATTAGAGCAGAGTAGGGCGCAGAAATCCATAGAATAACAGTATATAGCACAAAAGGCATTGCTATCCAAACCGAACCCAAGGATTACGTAACCTAACCATACGTAGCATAACTCAACGTAACGTGCCGCGACCACTCCTTCCGGCCTTCCCTGAGCCAAGCAGAATATAGTAGAGCACAGTAGGTCACAGAAATCCACCGAATAAGAGTGTACGGCACGGAAATCAAAGCTATCCTGACCAAACATAGCCTAAGCTAGCCCATCCAAACGTAATCTAACATGAACAAACGTGCCACGATCACTATGGCTGTCCTCCATACAGTCCAGTAGAACTAACCAGAGGACAGTAGGTGCAGAAGTCAATAGGATCGCAGCGTATAACACAAAAGACGTATGTATCCAGGCGATGCCCAGGCTATCATAACCTAACCAAACGTAGCCTTCCACAGAGTGACGTTTCGCGTCCACTACTGCTGGCTTCCACAGACCCAAGGCGAAAATATTGGAAGACAGTAGAGCGCAGAAATACGCGGATGGCAATGTATAGCACATACGCCTGAACTGTCAAATCCCAACCATACCAAACGGAACACACCCGAACGTAGCATAGGCGAACCTAACCTGCCAAGACGACTACTGCTGGCCACACCAGAGCCAAGCAGAACATACTATAGCACACTGGAGCGCAGAAGTCCACCGTATAGCAGTGTATAGCACATAAGTCAAAGCTATCCTATCCTAATATATCCAACCTTAGCATAACCAGACGTAGCATAACTCAACCTAACGCACCCCGACAACTATTTCTGGCCTCCCCAGGGTCGAGGAAAACTTACTAGGGAACAGTAGGGCGCAGAAGTCCTTAGAATCACAGTGTGTAGCACAAAAGTCATATGTATCCAGACCAAACCCAAGCTAGCATAACCTAACCGAACGTAGCCTACCTCAGCGTAACGAGCCGCGGCCCCTATTGCTGGCCTCCGCAGACCCAAGCAGAAAATATTAGAACACGGCAGGGCGCAGAAGTCCGCGGAAATATGTGTATAGCGCAAAAGCATAAAGTATCCTGGCCTATCGTCCCAAACGTAACATAACCGAACGTAGCATAGCTCAACCTATTGTGCCGAGACCACTATTCCTGTCCTCCCCGGAGCGAAGCGCAATGCGCTAGATCACAGCAGAGCACGGAGATTCACCGTATTGCAGTGTACAGCACGAAAGTCGAATATATCCTGAACTAACGTTGCCTAACCTGACCGACCCAAACTTAGTACAGATCATCATATCGTGTCCAGACCAATATTGCTGGATTCCCAGTGCAAAGGAGAGCACATTAGAGCACAATCGAGCGAGGAAATCCACCGAATAGCAGGGACAAGCACAAATGCCGAAGTAGCCAATCCGAACCTAGTCAAACGTATCATAACCAAACGTAGCCTAACTCATCCTAACATGGCGCGACCGCTATTTGCTGCCCTCCACAGGGAGAAGGAGGACGTACTAGAGCTCAGCAGAGCGCAGAAATCCACCGCATTGCGGAGAAAAGCACAGAAGTTGTAGACAACCTGAACTAACCTAACCCAACCAAGCGTAGCATGGCTTAACGCAACGTGCCGCGAGAACTACTTCTGGCCTCCCCAGGGCCAAGCATAATGTGGTAGAGCAGAGTAGGTCACAGGAATCCACTGAATAACAGCGTATAGCGCGAAGGACGAAGACATCCTGACCAAACATATATTAACCTTCCTAACAAACGTATCATAACTCAAACCAACGCGCCGAGACCACTATTACTGGCATCACCACAGCAACGCAGAAAACATTAAAGCAGAGTAGAGCGCAGATATCCAGCCGATAGCGCTGTATAGCCGAAAGGTCAAAGCTACTCTCTCCAAAACTAGACAAATGTAACGTAACAAAACGTAGCATAACCGAAAGCTTGCGTGATGAGACATCCATTGTTCCCCTCCCCGGAGCCAAGCAGAAAATGTTTGAGGGGAGTAGTGCACAGAGGTTTATAGAATCGCAGTGCATAGCAGAAACGTCAAAGCCATTCAAACATACCGAAACGAACGTAACCTAGCCTAACGTGGCCTAACTCAACGTAACGTGCCGTGACCAATATCACTGGCCTCGCCAGGGCCAGAAGTATATAGTAGAACACAGTACAGCGCAAAAACCAACCGAAAAAGCTGTGTAGGACGAAAGTCAAATGTATGCTGGCCGAAATTATCATGGCCGCTCATCACAAAGCGTAACCTAACTCAATCTAACGTGCCGAGGCCACTATTACTGGCCTTCCCAGAGCGACGCAGATAGCATTAGAGCACAGTAGATCGTAGGAATCAACTCAATAACATTGTATAGCATGAAAGCCATAGCAATAGTCGCCTAAACTAGCCGAACGTAAAGCAACCAAACGCTACATAAACCAACCTGACGTGCCGAGACCTCTACTGCTGTCCTCCCCTGAGCGACGCAGAAAACATTAGAGCAGAGTAGATCGCAGAAACCAACCGAATCGCTGTGTATAGCATAAAGATAGCTTCTACCATATCCTAACCTGTCCGAGCTTAACGTAAGCAAACGCTGCATAACCCAACCTAACGTGCCGAGACCACTATTGCTGGCCTACCCAGGGCCAAGGAGAGCATGTTAGAGCAATGTAGAGCGCTGAAATCCACCGAAGATCAGTGTATACCACAAAAGTCGAAGCTATCCTATCCAAATCAAACCAAACGTAACATAACTAAACGTAACCTAATTCACCCCAATGTCCCGAAACCACTATTTCTGGCCTCACCATGGCCAAGAAGAATATACCAGGGATCAGTAGAGCGCAGGAATCTGCAGCATGCAGCGTATAGCACAAAAGTTAAAGATATCCAATCCTAACCTCTCCAAACCTAATCTAACCGAACGTATTCTACCTCAACTTATTGCTCCGAGACCTGTATTTCCGGCATCCCAAGAGCCAGGCAGGAAACGTTGGAGCACAGTGCAGCGCAGAAATCTTCCGATTAACTGTGTGTAGCAAAAAAGTCAAAGCCATGCTATCCTATCCTAACCAGTCGTAACAAAGCCAAACGTAACCTAACTCAAACTAACGTGCCGCGAACATCATTGCAGGCCTCCCAGATTAGACAAGATTATAGTAGTGCAAAGTAGAGAGCAGAAATCCGACGAATAGCAGTGTATAGCGCAAAAGTCAAAGGTATTCTAACCTAACCCGAACAAACCTCACTCAACCAAACGTAGACTGACCCAACATAGCGTGCCGGAGCCACCATTTGTTCCCTCCCCGGAACCAAGCTGAATATGTTAGAGCACAATAGATCGCAGAATTCTACGGAAGAGCAGTGTGTAGTGCAAAAGTCGAATCTATTCTATCCTAACATAACCAATCGTAGCGGTCAGACGTAACATAAATCAATCCATCGTGCCGAGTCCACTGCTGCTGGCCTCGCCACGGCAATGCAGAATATAGCAGAGCACAGTAGAATGCAGAAAGCCGCCGAATAACTCAATGTAGAACGAAATTATGGTTACAATTCCCGAACGTAACCTAACCTGACCTACCCAAATGAACCTATCTCAACCTAACATGCCGAGACCACTTTTGCTGCCCTCCCCAGGGCCAAGCAGAAGACGTTAGAGTAACGTAGCTAAGACTGACGTGACGATGCCTCTACTGCTGCCCTCCCCACAGCCATGCAGAGCACACTACGGCACAGTGGAACGCAGAAATCCACCGAACAGTATTGTATAGCACAAAACCCGAAAATATCATGTCCTAACCTAGCCAAACGTAGCGTAAAAAAGCGTAACGTAGATAAGCCTTACGTGCCGAGACCAATATTGCTTCCCTTCGCAGTCCCAAGCTGCACATATTAGAGTGAAGTAGAGCGCAGGAATCCATATAATGGCAGAGTATGTCGCAAAAGTCAAAGCTACCCTATCCTAACCTAACCAAACGTACCTTAAACATACATGGCTTAACACAATCTACCCTGCCGAGACCACTAATTCTGGCCTCCCCTGAACCAAGCAAAATATACTAGAGCACAGTGGCGCTCAGAAATCCGCCGCGTTGCTGTGTATAACGCAAGAGTAGAAGATATCCAAGCATTACATCACCTGACTTAACCTAACGGAACGTGGCTTGACTCATCATAACGTGCCGGGACACACTTGTTGACCTCCCCATGGACGAGCAGAACATATTAGAGCGCTGTAGAGCACAGAAATCCACCGAATAGCACTGTATAGCACAAAAGTCAAAGATACACCGCCCTAACCTAGCCAAACGTAATATATTCCAACATATCATTCCGAGACCATTATTACTGGCGTCGCCAGCTCCAGGCAGAATATAGTAGAGCACAGTAGGTGGCAGGAATCCACCGAATAGTAGTGTATAGCACAAGAGTCAAAGCTATCATATCCTAGCCTAACAAAACGTAGCATAGCCAAACGTAACGTGACTCGAACAAACGTGCTGAAACCACTATTTCTGGCCTCCCCAGTGCCAAGCAAAATACAGTGGACACAGTAGAGCGCAGACGTCCACCTTACAATTGTGTACATCACGAAAGTCAAAGCTATCCTCCCTAACCAAACCAATCCCAACGTAACCAAACGTAACGTAACTAAGCCTAACGTGACGTGATCTCTATGGCTGCCCTCTACATAGCCGAGCAGAACATATTATAGCAGAGTAGAGTGCAGAAATCCATGAAATCGCAGTGAATCGCACAAGAGTCGAAAGTAACCTATGCTAACCTAACCAAATGTAACACAACCGAATGTAGCCTAACCCAACCAAAAGTGCCGCGAGAAAAACTGCTAGCCACCCTACAACCGAGCAGAACATACTAGAGGCGAGCAGTACACCGAAAGCCACCGCATTGCAGTGTGTAGCACAAAAGTCGCGGATGTCCTAGCCCAACCTGACCTAACCTAAGCAAACCAATTTGACATAACTCCATCTAACTTGTCGAGACCACCGTTGCTGACCTCCCCAAAGCCAAGCAGAATATAGTAGAGCACGCCAGATTGCAGAAATCCACCGAATAGCAGTGTTTAGAGCGAAAGTCCATGCCATCCTATCCAAACATAGCGTAACATAACCTAAACAGGCGAAACCTTACACTAACTATCGTGCCACGGCCACAATTACTGGCTTCCCCATAGCCGAGCAGAACATACAAGAGAACAGTAGAGCGTAGGAATCCACCGAATAACAGTGTATACCGCGAAAGTCAAATATATCCAAACATAACCCAGACTAGCTTAACGTAGCCAAACGCGCCTAACTCAATCTAACGGTCCGCGGAAACTGTTGCTGGCATCCGCAGCGCCAAGCAGATCATATTAGAGCACAGCAGAGTGCAGAAGTCCACCGAACAGCAGTGTATGGCACAAGAGTCAAAGCTACAATGTCCAAATATAAACAAACGTAATGTAGGCAGGCGTAACGGAACACATTTTTACGTGCTACGACCGCTATTTCTGGCCTGATGAAAGCTAAGCAGAGCACAGGAGAGCAGTGTAGATCGCTGAAATAATCCCAACAGCTGTGTATAGCACACAAGTCAAAGATAACCTAACCAAACCTAACTAAACCTAACCAATCATAACCTCAGCAAACGAAACATAACTCAACCTAACCAGCCGAGAGCACTACTCCAGGCATTCACCGAGACAAGTAGAGTGTGACAGCGCACAGAAGAGCGCAGAAAGACACCGTATATCATTGTATAACACAAAGGTCAAAGCCAACCTATGCAAACACAGCATAATATTACCTTACCAAACGTAACTTAACCCAACCAAACGTGCCACGACCACAATTGCCGGCCTCCCCAGAGACAAGCGGATGCCAGTAGAGCAATGCAGAGCGCAGATATCGACCGAATAGCAGTGTATAGCGCTAAAGTCAAAGCCATCCCAACGAAACACAGCCTACCTAACTTAACCAAACGTAACCTAACACAACCCAACGTGCCACGACCGCTGTTGCCGGCCTCATCAGAGACAAGCAGATGGTACTGGAACAACGCAGTGTGCAGATATCGACCGAATGGCAGTTAGAAGCACAAAAGTCAATGCTTTCCTGACCACACATATTCTAACCTAACATACACAAACGTAGAATAAATAAACCTATCGCGCCGCGGCTACGATTTCTGGAATTCTCAGAGCAATGCAGAGAAAACTAGATCCCAGTTGAGAGCAGAAGTCCACCGAACAGAAGTTTAGACCACGAAAGGCAACGAAATCAGTACCTAGCCCAAGCTAATATAACCTAACCTACCGTGGCCTAACCCAACATGACGCGCCGAGAATCCAATTACAGTCCTCCCCCAAGTAGAGCAGGGTACAGTAGAGCAATATAGATCGTAGAGATCCACCGAACAGCGATGTATAGCACGAGAGTCACAGCTACCATATACTAACCTAATCAACCGCGGCACTGCCAAACGCGGCCTAGCAAAGCTTGTCGTGTCACGACCACTGTTGCATGCCACCCCAGATTCGAGCGGGGTACAGTAGAGGACAGAGGAGCGCAGAGAGCCACCAAATAGCAACGTGTTGCACAAAAGTCAAAGACATCCTAACGTAACGAGACCTAATCTAATCTAACCGAACGTAGAATTGCTAAACCTAACTTGCCGGGACCACTGTTACTCCTTTCCCCAGAGACAAGAAGAATGTGGTAGAGCACAGTAGAGCACAGAGGTCCAAGGGATTTCAGGGTTGCGCACATAGGTCAATGCTATCCTAACCTAACCCAACCCAAACTAACCTAACCAAGCGTAATCTAACTCAGCCTAACGTGCCTCATCAAGTATTGCAGACCTCCGCAGAGACAAGCAGAGCATAACAGTGGATAACGGAGCGCATAAATCTATAGAATTACTGTGTACAGCAGAAAAGTCGCAGCTATCCTAATCTAACCAAAGCTAACATCACATGGACAAACGTACCCTGTTTCAACCTAACGTGCAGAGACAACCATCACAGACTTCCCCAGAGCCAAGGAGAACATACTGGGGCACAATAGAGCGTAGGAATCCACCGAACATCAGTGTATACCACGAAAGCCTCATCTTTCCGAACCTAACCCAGACAAACTTAACGCAACCAAACGTAGCCTAACTCAACCTAACGGGCCGAGATCACTACTACTGGACCCCAAAGTCGAGCAAAGTATTGTGAAGAATCGTAGGGCGCAGGAACTCAACGAATAGCAGTGTATAGCGCAAAAGTTAAAGTCATCCTTACCAAACATATCCTATCATTACGTAACCAAACGTAACATAACACAACCAAACGTGCCACAATCGCCATTGAAGGCTTCCACAGAGACGCTAGTAGAGCAATGCAGTGTACAGATATCGACCGAATAGCAGTGTATACCTCAGAAGTCAAAGCTAACCTTACCAAACCTAACGTGACCTATCCAACCAAACGTAACCTGACTCAAACTAAAGTACCGAGGCCACCCTAGATGCCATCCCCAGGGGCAATCAGTATGTACTAAAGCAAAGTAGAGGACATAAGCCCTCCGAAATGCGGTGTGTAGCGTAATAGTCGAAGCAATTCTATCATTACATAACAAATCGTAGCATTCCAAAACATAGCATAGTAAAACCTATCGAGCCACTATCACAATCGCTGTCCTCCCCAGAGATTAGCAGAGCGTATTAGAGACCAGTAGAGCGCAGGGGGCCCCCAAATGGCTATGTATTGCACAAAAGTCAAAGATATTCTGATCTAACCAGACAAAACCTAACCTAACGGATCGTAGAATAAATAAACACAACGAGCCGAGACCTCTATCGCTGGCCTCCCGAGAGCCAAGCAGGAGATAGCAGAGCACAGTAGAGAGAAGAAATTCACCGAATAGCAGTGCATAGCGCAAAAGTTAAAGCCACCATTTCCTAGCATAGCAAATCGTAACATGACCAAGCGTAGCATAGCACAAAATAAGGTGCCGCGACCCCTATTCCTAACTCCCCAGCCCCATGCAGAGCATACACCAGCACAGTAGAACATAGAAGCCCACCAAGTAGCAGTGTATAGCACGAAAGTCTTAGCTACCCCAAACAAACATAGCCTAACCGAACCTAACCAAACGTAACCTAACTCAACCCAGCGTGCAGAGACCACTATTGCTGGCCTCTCCAGAGCCAAGCAGAACATACTAGCGGCGAGTAGAGCGCAGGAAAATAGAATCGCGGTGCATGGTAGAGAAGTCAGTGCCAACCAAATTTAGCACAAGCAAATGCTACCCAACGAAACGAAGCCAAACTCAACACAGCGAGCCGCGGCCACTATTGTTTGACTCCCCAGAGCCAAGCAGAATATAGCAGAGCGCAGTAGAATGCAGACATACACCGAATGGCAGATTATACCACGTTAGGCAAAGCTATACGAGCATAACCCAAGAAAGCATAACCCAACAGATCGTAGCCTAACTCAACCTAACAAGTCGAGAACGCTATTACCGGCCTCGCCGTGCCTAGCAGAGCGTAGCAGAGCAACGTACAGCGTAGAAGTCCACCGAATAGCGATGTGGAGAACAAAAGTCACAGCTGTCTTGCCCAAACCTAACCAATCTCAGCTTTACCAATCGTAGCCTAGCAAAACGTATCGTGCCACGATCACTACTGCTGGCTTCCTCGGAGACGAGCAGAAAATACTAGAGCACAGGAGAGCACACGGGTCCGTAGAATATCTGTTTTGAACACATATGTCAATGATTTCCTACCCTAACCCAACCCAACCTCACCTAACCAGAGTTTATGTATCACAGCCTAACGTGCAGCGTCCAGTATTGCTGACAACCACAGAGCCAAGCAGAGCATAATAAAGGAGGGCAGAGCACAGGTATCCATAGAATCGCAGTGTATAGCAGAAAAGCCGAAGATTCCCGTATCTAATCAAAGCACACAACTTAACCAAATGTACCCCATCTCAACCTAACGTGACGAGACCACCATTACTGGCTTCCCAGAGTTAAGCAGAACATACTAGGTCACAGTAGAGCGCAGGAACCCACCGAATAACAGCGTAGACAGCGAAAGACAAATCTATGCAAGCCTAACTCAATCTATCCTAACGTAACCAAACGTGCCTAACCCAATCTGACGGGACGAGAGCACTATTACTGGCCACCCCAGGGTCGAGCAGAGTATTGTAGAGCAACGTAGAGCATGGCAACGGAACGAATAGCAGTGTCTTGCACAAGAGTCAAAGGTATCTTCTCCCACCTTATCCAAGCGCAATATAATCAAACGCAACAAGGGTTAACCCTACGTGACGGTACCACTATTGCAGGCCTTCCAATGGCCAAGCAGAATAAACTAGAGCCTAGTGGAGCGCAGGATAGCTCCGAATAGCAGTGTATAACACAAATGTCGTAGCCATCCTAACCAAACTTAACCTAACCCAACCTAGCCGAACGTAACCTAACACAGCCAAACGGGCCGCGACCGCAATTGCTGACCTCCCCAAGGACGAGCAGAGTATAGTAGAGGAATGGTTAGCGCAGAATTCCGCCGAGTAGCAGTGTATAGCACAAAAGTCGAAGCCATCATAACCGAACGTAACCTACCCTGAACCAGACAAACGTAACCTACCTCAGCCACACGTGCCACAACTGATATTACTGGCCTCCCAAATGACAAGCAGATGAGAGCAGAGGAACTCGGTGTGCCGATATCGACAGAATAGCTTTGTATAACACAAAAGTCAATGCTATTCTAACCACGCCTAACCGAACCTAGCCAACCCAAGCGTAACATGACTCAACATAGCGCGCCGAGGCCAATATTGCTGGCCTTCCCAGAGCAAGGCAGAACATATTAGAGCGCAGCAGAGCGCAGAAATTCTCCGAAGAGAAGTGTATAGCACTGAAGTCTAATCCATGCTATCCTAACCTAGCCATACGTGACGCAACCGAACGTAACCTAATACCTCCTAACGTACGGAGACCACTATTGGTGCACACCCCAGAGCAATGTCAAACATGTTAGAGCAGAGTAGAGCGCGGAAATCCATTGAATCGCAGTGCATAGCACAAGAGTCGAAGGTAACCCATCCTAAGGTAGCCAAACGTCACATTGCAGAACTCAGCTTAACCCAACCTTATGCGCCGTTACCACCATTGCTGGCCTCCACTGAGCCAAGAAGAATACTCTAGAGTACAGTAGAGCGCAGCAACGCACCGCATTGCAGCGTGAGGCACACAAGTAAAAAATATCCTAACGTAACCTGTCCTAGTCATACCCAACCGAACATAATGTAACTAAATATAACGTGCCGAGAATACTATTGCTGGTCTTCACAGAGCCAAGCAGAACATATTAGAGGAGAGTAGAGCGCATAAATCCATAGGATAGCAGTGTACAGCATAAAAGTAGAGGTACCCAAACCTAACCCATGTTAACATATCATAACCGGACAAAGCAAAGCTCAACATGACCTGCCGCGACCACCATTCCTGGCCTCCGCAGGGCCAACCATATCAGGTTAGGGCACAGTAGAGGGCAGTAGTCCAACGAATATGAGAGCATAGCACGAAAGTTAAAGGTATCCTGACCAAACATACCCTAACCTAACCGAACTAAACGTACGCTAACACAACCTATCGTGCCGCAAACCCAATTACTGGCCCCCAGAGAGTGGAGTAGAGTATGGTAGAGCAATGTAGATCGCAGGAATCCTCAGACATGCAGCTCATGGCACAAATGTCAAAGCCCCCCCCCCCCCCTAACCAAACAAAGCGTAACATAACCGTACGCAACATATCTCAGCCTAACGTGCCGCGACCACTATTTCTGGCCTCCCGAGAGTCGAGCAGGGTATAGTAGAGAAACGGAGAGCGCAGAAACCCACTGCATATCTTTATACAGCACAAAAGTCGAATCTATCCCCTCCTAACCTAACCAAACGCGGTACAGCCGTACACAGCGTAATCCCGCCTATCGTGCCGAGAAGATTACACCTGTTTTCCACAGATGTAAGCATAGCATATTAGAGCGCAGTAGAGCGCAGAAATCCACCGAATATCTGTGTAAAGCGCAAAGGTCGAAGCTATCCTGTCCTACCCTTACCAAACTTAACCTAATCGAACGCCACATACCACAGACTAACGTGCCGAGACCAATACTTCTGACCTCCCCATAGCCAAGCAGAATACACAAAAGCACAGTAGTGTGCAGAAATCCACCGAATAGCGGTGTAGATCACGGAAGTCATAGCTACCTTCTCCTAACCTGACTAAACGTGATACGATCAAACGTAACATAACACAGCCTGGCGTGCCAGGACCATTATTGCTGGCATCACGAGAGCCAACCAGATTATAGCAGATAAATGTTGGTAGCTGAAATCGACCGAATAGCGGTGTATAGCACAAAAGTTAAATCTAGCCAGACCAAACACACCAAACATAACCAAACGCAACGTAACACAACATAAACTGCCGCGGCCTCAATTCCTGGCGCCCCAGACACAAGCTGAGTGTGATCGCGCACAGTGCAGCACAGAGATCCATAGAATTACAGCGTGTAACACAAAAGACAAAGCTACCCTAGCCTAACGCAACGTAACGTAACACAACCAAACGTATTCTGACTCAGCCTAACGTGCCGCGATCACTATTACTCTCGAGTGTCGAGCAGAGTATAGCAGAGAAATGTGGAGAGCAAAAATCCACCGAAGAGCAGTGTATAACACAAAAGCCTAAGCTACCCCAACCATACCTAGCAAAACCTAGCCTAACCAAACGTAACCTTTTTAACCATACGAGCCACGACCACTACATCTGGCCTCCGCAGAGACAAACGGAGGCTAGTAGAGCAACGCAGAACGCAGATATCGACTGAGTAGCAGTGTATAGCACAAAAGTCAAAGTTTTCCTAATCAAACCAAACCCAACCGATCCAAGCAAAGCGTAACCTAACACAACATAACGTGCCGAGACCACAATTGCTGACCTCCACAGAGCCAGGCAGAGCATACCGGAGAACAATAGATCGCAGAAGTCCACCGTAAAGCGTTGTAGAGCACAAAAGTCAAAGCTATCCAAACCTAACCCAGACCAACCTGACCTAACCAAACGCAGCGAAACTTGACCTAACGTGCGGAGACGACCATTACTGGCATCCCCATAGTCGAGCAGGGTACAGTAATGAAATGCGGAGCGCAGAAATCCGACGGATAGAAGTGTATATCGCAAAAGTCAATGCTGGCTAATCCTAACCCAACCAAACGTAACGAAATCACACGTAATCTAACTGAATATAACGAGCCGAGACTATTATTGCTGGCATCCCCAGAGCCCAGCGGAGCATATTAGAGCAATTAAGATCGCAGAAATCCCGCGAACAGCAGCGTATAGTAGGAAAGTCACTGCAATTCTAACCGAACATGTTATAGCCTAACGCAGCCAAACGTCACATTGCTCAACCTAGCGTGCCGGGATCAATATTGCTGGCCTCCCTAGAGCTAAGCAGAAAATATTAGCACAAAGAAGAGCGCAGAAATCCACCGAATAACAGAGTACTACACAAAAGTCAATGCTATCCCATCCTAACCTAACCAATCGTATCATAACGTTTGGTTACGTGACATATCTCAATCTAACGAGCCGCGACCACTATTGCTGTCCCCACAAGAGCCGAGCAGAACATATTAGAGGTGAGTCGAGAACAGAAATCCGTAAAACCGTGGTGAATAGCTGAGAAGTCGAAGCTATCGAAACCAAACCCAAACCTATATAACCTAAGAAAACGTAGCCCAACTAAACGCAACCTGCCGCGACCACGATTGCTGGCATTCCCAGGGCCAAGCAGAATGTAATAGAACACAGAAGAGCGCAGAAGTCCACCGCATGGCAGTGTATAGCGCAAAAGTCGAAGATATACTAACAAAACCTGATCTAACCCATCCTAACCTAAAGTAGCCTATCTCATCTTAAGGTGCCGAGACCACATCTCCTGGCATCCCCATATCCAAGCAGAACACCCTAGCGCACAGTAGAGCGCAGCAATTGTCCTAATAGCAGCGTGTGTCAAAGAAGACAAAGCTATCCTTACCTAACATAGGATAGGGAGGCCAGCAGTAGTGGCCGAGGAACGATAGGCTTAGTTAGGTTACGTTTGGCTATGCTACCATTGATTAGGTTTGGGTAGAATAGCTTTGATTTTTGCGCTATTCACTACTATTGGGTGGACTTCTGCGCTCTACTATGCTCAAGTGTATTCTGCTTGGCTCTGTGCATGGCTGCAATAGTTGTCCCAGGACGTTAGGATGACTTAAGTTGCATATGGTTACGTTACCTTACTTAAGATTAGGATGGGATAGTTCTCACTCTTGCGCTATACACTGATATTCGGTGTATTTATGTGATCTACTGTGCTTTGGTACGCTCTGCTTTGTTCTGCGGATGCCATAAATGGTGGTCGTGGCACGTTGGCTTGAGTTCCCTTGCGTTCGGTTAGGTTATGTTAGTTTGGGTTAGGTTTGGATTTCTTTGACTTTTCTGCTATTCATTGAGGTTTTGTGGACTCCTACGCTCTACTATTCTGTAGTATGTTCTGCGTGGCTATGTTGAGGCAGCAATAGTGGTATCGGCACGTTAAGTTGAACTATGTTTCGTATGGTTTAATTAGGTCTGGCTGGGTTAGGTTAGGGTTGTTCTGACTTCTGTGCTGTACACTGGTATACTATGTATTTCTGCGCTCAGCTCCCCTATCATAATTTCTGCTCGGCTCTGGGGAGGTCAGCAAGAATGGCAGCGTTACGTTTGATTGAGTTAGATTGCGGTTGGTTAGGTTAAGTTTTGTTGGGTTATGATAGGATTTCTGCGTCTTTTGTGCTACACATTACTATTCTATATATTTTTGCGCCCTACTTGGCACTTTTATATTCTGCATGTCTCTGCGGACACCAGCAACAGAGAACGCGGCGCGTTATGGTGACCTATGCTACGTTCGGTTGGGTTAGGTTAGCATAGGTTCGGTTAGGGTATCTTTGAGTTTTATGCAATACACTGCTATTCGGTTGCTTTCTGCGCTCTGCATGGCTCAAGTGTATTCTGCTTGCGGAGGGGAGGCGAGCAGTAGCGCTCTCGGCACGATAGGCTGTGTAACCTTGGGTTAGGTTATGCCACGTTTGATTAGGATAGGATAGAATAGCTTAGACCTTTGTGCTGTACACCGCCCTTCGGTGGGTTTCTGCGGTCTACATTGATCTACTATACTCTTCTCTACTCTTTGAAGGCCAGCAATAGTGGTCGCGGCAAGTTAGTTTGTGTTAGAATACCTTCGGTGACGTTAGGCTATGTTGCTGCATTTTGCGATCGCTTTGACTTTCCCGTTATGAGCTGTTGTTAGTTGGAATTCTGCGCTGTACTGTGCTCTGCTATGCTTTGCTCCAGATTGGGTGGCCCAGCAATAGTGGTCGCGGCACGTCATATTGTGTCATGTTACGTTTGGTTATCTTACGATTTGCCAAGTTAGAAAGGTATGGCTTCAACTCTTGTGCGATACACTGCTATTCGGTGGGTTTCTGCGCTATACTACGCTCTAATATGCTCTACTTTGCTCTGTGGAGCCCAGCGGGCGTGGTCTAGGCACGTTAGGTCGGGGTTAGTTTACGCTGGCTAGGTTATGTTTGATTAGGTTCGGCTAGGATAGCCTTGACTTTCGTGCTATACACTTCTGTTAGGTGGATTTCTGCGCTCTACGGTGATCTAATATTCTCTGCCTTGCTCTGTGGAGGCCAGAAATAGTGGCCGCGGTATGATACGTGGGCCTAGGCTAAGTTTGGTTATGGAAAGTTTGGTTGGGTTAGGATAGGATACCTTTGAGTTTTGCGCTATACACTGTTGCACGGCGTTTTTCTGCGCTATTCGTTGCCCTACTATACCCGACTCGACACTGGGCAGGCCAGCAATGGCGGTCGTGAATCGACAGGGTGAATCAGGGTACGTTTGGTTAGGTTAGGCTTTGCTTGGTTTGGTCAGTACGGTCTTGGCTTTTGTGCTATGCACTGCTATTCTGTGAATTACGGCGCTGTACTCTGTTGTAATATGATCTGCTTCGCTATGGAGAGTCCAGCAATAGAGTTCTGGGCGCTATCGGTTTAGATATTCTACGTTCGGTTAGGTTGAGTTTGGGCTGGTTAGGTTAGGATATGCTGGACTTTTGTGATAAACATTGCAATTTCGTGGTTTCCTGCGCTCTACCTGTCTCCACTATACTCTACTCTATCTTGAGGAGGCCAGAAATAGTGGTCGTGGTGCGATAGATTGTGTTAGGCTACGTTCGGTAGTATTACGATTGGTTAGGTTAGGAGATAATAGCTTTGACTTTTGTGCTATACACAAATACAGGATAGTTTTCGACGTCCTTCATTGCTCTACAATACTCTTTTCGACTACTGGGAGACTAGTAATGGTGGTCTGGGCACGTTAGCTTTTGTTATGTTATGTTAGTTTCGGTTAGGCTTGGAGAGCCTTGCCTTTCGTGTTATAAATTGTACGTCGGTGGATTTCTGCGCTCCGCTATGCTCTAGTACGCTATGCTCGTCTGTAGGGAGGCCAGTAACAATGGCCTCGTTACGTTAGTTCGAGGTGTTTAGGGTTTGGTTATGAAACGTTTGGTTATGTTAGGATACGAGAGCTTTTAATTTTGCTCAGCTTGGCTCTGAAGAAGGGGAGAATTCGCGGTATCGGCAAATTACTTCACGTTAGGCTACGTTTGGTTTGGTTAGGTTTGGTCAAGTTGTTTTATGATATCTCTGGCTATTTCGCATTGCAAAGCATTGCGGCGGGCCTCTAATTTCTACTGTGCTCTAGTATATTCTGCTTGGCTCGGCGAAGGCGAGCGGTGTCGGTGTCGGCATGTTATGTTGAATTAGGCTGCGTTTGGTTAGGTTAAGTTATGTCGGGTTAGGTTAGGGAAACTTAGGCTTGGGTGCATTAGACTGCAATGCGGTGGTCTTCTGCGCTCCACTGTGCTCTAGTATAATCTGCTTGGCTGGTTTGGGCGAGGTTTGGACGGCTTTGACTTTTCTGGTATACAGTGCGATTATATGGACTTCCGCGCTTTACTCACTTTTACATGTTCTGCCTGGCACTCTGGCGGCCAGCAATAGCTGTCGCGGCACGTTAGTTTGGGGTAGGTACGCTTGGATATGTCACGATTGGTTATGTTAGGATGTGATTGCGTTGACTTTTGCGCTGTACACTGCTATTCGGTTTATTCCTGCAGTCTACTGTGATCTTATATGATCAGCTTGTCTCTGGGAAGGCCACCAATTATAATTTCGGCACATTGTGTTTAGTTGTGCTACGTTTGGTAATGTAAGGTTTGGTAAGGTTAGGTTAGATTATCTTCGACTTTTGTGTTTTGCACTGCTATCCGGTCGGTATCTTCGCTCTGAATTTCTCTACTAGCATCTGCTTGTCTCTGGGGATGCTAGCAATAGTACTCGAGGCACGTTCGATTGAGTTAAGTTACGTTTGCCTATGTTAGGTTAGGCTATGTTTGCTTAAGATGGCTGTGACTCTTCTGCTAGACTCTGCCATTCCATGGACTTCTGCGCTCCTCTGAGCCCTGTGACACTCTGCTTGTCTCCGTGGGCACCAGGAATAGTGCCCTCGGCCCGTTAGGTGAGTTGTATTACGTTTGGCTTCGTCATGTCTGATTAGGTTGGGTTAGGATAGCTTTGACTTTTGTGCTGTAGACTGATATTCGGACGATTTCAGCATTCTACGTTGCTCTCCTATACTCCGCTTAGCTCTCGTGAGGCCAGCAATAGCGGCCCTGTTTCGTCAGTTTCGGGTACGCTACGTCTGCTTATGCTTGGTTCGGTTAGGTTGGGGTATGATAGCTTTATCTTTTCTGATGTACACAGCTATACGGTGGATTTCTGCGTTCTACAGTGATCTAATATTCTCTGCCTTGCAACGGGAATTCCGGAAACAGTGGCAACAGCGCGTTAGTTTGTGTTATGTCGCGTTTGGATAGGTTAGATTTGTATGGGTTATGCTAGGACATCTTCGTCTTTCGTGCTATACACTACCATTATATGGACCTCTGCTCTCTACTCTCCTCTAATATGCCCTGCTTGGCGATGTGGATGCCAGCAATATCAGACTAGGCACGCAAGATTGGGATTGGCTACGTTTGGCCAGGGTCGGCTAAGTCAGGTCACGTTAGGGTATCCTTTACTCTTCCGCCATACACTTCAATGCGTCGGATTTCTGCAATTTCCCGTAATCCAGAATATTCTGCTTGAATCTGGGAAGGTCAGCAAATGTGGTGTAGGCACGTTAGGTTGAGTTAAGTTACGTTCTGTTAAGTTTCGTTTGGCTATGCTGGGACAGCGTACCTCTGACTTTTGTGCTATAAACTGCTACTCCGAACATTTCTGCGCTGTACGTTGCCCTGTTATGATCTCCTTCGCCCTTGCGAGGCCAGCAAAGGTAGTCTCGGCGCCGTATGTTTTGCTAGGCTATGTTCGGTTAGGGTAGGTTAAGACACGTTAGGTTAGGGTATGTTTCACATTCGTGGCATACGCTGCAATGCGGTGGATCACTGCGCTCTAATGTGCTCTTGTATATTCTGTTTGACTCTGGAGAGGCAAGAAATACAGTTCTTGACGCGTTAGGTTGGGTTAAGCTACTTTCGGTTATGTTACGTTCGGTTGTTAGGACAATGTTGCTTCGAATATCGTGCTCTGTACTGCGATTCTATGGACTTCTGCCCTCTGCTATCCTCTAACATGTCCTATCTGGCTCTGAGTGGAGCAGCGGTATCGACCGTGGCACGTTTGGCTGAGCTAGGCTACGTTTGTCTAGGTTAGGTTGCGGTTGGCTTTGATAGGATGGCTTAGACTTTTGTGTTGTACACTGCTATTCGGACGACTTTGGCGTTACACACTGCTCTGTTGTACTGTGCATAGCTCTAGTGAGGCCAGCAATAGTCGTCGTGCACGTCAGGTTAGGCTACATTACGTCCACTTATTTTACCTTTGGTAATGTTAGGATAGGATTGCTTTGACTTTTATGCTATACGCTGCTATTCGGTGGATTTCTGCGCTCTACTGAGCTCTAATTTGCTTTGCTTGGCGTCGGGGAGGCCGGCAATGGCGGTCTCGGCACGTTAGGCCGAGTTTGGCTGCGTTCGGCTTTGTTACGTTTGGTTAGGTTAGGATAGGGTAGCATTGTCTTCTAGCCGGCAATGGCGGTCTCGGCACGTTAGGTCGAGTTTGGCTGCGTTCGGCTTTGTTACGTTTGGTTAGGTTAGGATAGGGTAGCATTGTCTTCTGTGCTATACACTGCTCGTGGGAGGATTTTTGAGCTTTACTGTGCCCTATCACGCTCTGCTTGTCTCTGTGGACGCCAGGAATAATGCTCTCGGCGGGATAGGTTCAGTTATGCTACGTTTGGTTGGGTTTGGTTTGTTTGGGTTTGGTTAGGATAACTTTGACTTGTGTGCTATACGCTGCTGTTCGGATGATTTCTGCGTTCCACACTACTCTCATGAGAAAAGCAGTAGCGGTCGTGGCACGTAAAGCTGTGCTACGGTACGCCTGCCTATATTGCGTTTGGTTATGTTTGGACAGGATATCTTCGAGTTTTGTGTTGTACGCTGATATTCGGTGGATTTCTGCGATCCACTGTGCTCTACTATATTCTGCTTGGCCCTGGATGTATAGCAACAGTGACCGCGGCTGGCCATGTTGAGTTAGGCTTCGTTTGGGTGGCTTAAAATAGTTTGGGCTATGTTTGGATGGCTTTGAATCTTCTGCTGCACACTGTGACAGTATGGATTTCTGCACTCTGCTCTCTAATGTTTCCTGCTTCGCTCTGAGCAGGGCAGCAATAGAGTTCTCGACACGTTAGGTTGTGTTACGTCACGTTTGGTTAAGTTAAGTTTGGTTAGGATGGGAGAGGGTAACTTTGACTTTTATGCTCTACCCACCCATAATGTGCCCTGCTTGGGGATTGGGGTCCAGCAATAGGTGGCTGGGAACGTTAGGTTGGAATTGGTTACGTTTGGTTGTGTTGGGATAGGATTTCTTTGACTTTTGCGCTATACACTGCTCTTCGGAGAATTCCTGCGCTCCTCGATGCTCTACGATACTCTGCTCGGCTCTAGCGTGACCAGGCATATCGGCTGTGGCACGTTAGGAAGGTTTGGGTTACGTTTCGTTACGTTATGTTTGTCTCGGTTGGGATAGGGTAGATCTGACATCTGCGGTATACACTGCTGTGCGGTGGACTCCTGCGCTCTACTGTGCCCTACCGTGTTCCACTTGGTCTCGGTGCGCTAGGTGGAGTTAGTTTACGCTTGGCTTAGCTGGGTTAGGATAGATGCTTGTCGATGGGGAGGCCAGCAATAGTGGTTGCGACACGTTGAGTTAAGTTACGTTCGTGTATGTTACGATTGGTTATGTTAGGAGCGCATAGATCTGACTTTTGTGCTAAACACAGCTCTCGGTGGAATACTGCGATCTACTCTGCTCTAATACGCTCAGCATGGCTCTGGGTAAGAAAGCAATTGAGGTTTCGGCACGTTATCTTGAGTTATGCTACGGTTGGTTAGGTTTGGTTAGGCCAGGTTAGGTATGTTTACCTTTGACTCCTGTGCTTTACACTGAATTGCGGCGGTGTTAGGCGCTCTACTGTGCTCTAGCGTATTCAGGTTGTCTCTGGTGAATGGAGCAATAGTGGTCTAGACACGCTGAGCTATGTTACGTTTGGTCTCCTGTGCTCTAGTATGTTCTGATGCTGGGACAGCGTACCTCTGACTTTTGTGCTATAAACTGCTATTCAGTGGATTTCTGCGCTCTCCTGTGCTCTAGTATGTTCTGGTTTACTGCTGGGTGGTCAGCAATAGTGGTATAGGCACTTTGGGCTGAGTTAAATTACTTTTGGATATGTTAGGTTACGTTGCGTTAGGTTAGGGTCGCTTTGACTTTTGTGCTGCACACTGCTATTCCATGGACTTCTGCGCTCTTCTATGCGCTGCCACACTCTCCTTGCCTCTGTGGACGCCAAGGATAGCGCTCTCGGCACGTCACGCTTAGTTACGTTTCGTTTGGGTACGTTACGTTTGACTAGGTTTAGTTAGGATAACTTTGCCTTTTGTGCTACACAATGCTATTCTTGACGATTTCGGCGGTCTGCGCAGCTCTGTTACGCTCTGCTTACCTCTCGTGAGGCCAGCATTAGCGGTCGTGGCACGTCACGTTGAGTTCCGTTACGACCGCTTACGATACCCTTGGTTAGGTTAGGACGTGATAGCTTCGACTTTTGTGCTGTATACTGCTATCCGGTGGACTTCTGCGCACAACTTTGCTCTAGTGTGCTTTGCGTGGCACCGGGGAGGCCAGAAATAGCGTTCTCGGCTCGTTAGACATAAGCAGGCTACGCTCGGTTATGTCACGTTTGGTTAGGTTAGGATAGGGTAGTCTTGACACTTGTGCTATACACTGCTATTCGGTGTATTTCTGCACCCTACTATGCTCTCGGCACGTTTGGTGGGTTAGGTTATGTTTGGTTGTGTCCGGTTCGTCAGTGTTAGGTCAGGTAATCTTTCATTTTTCTGCTATACATTGCCATTCTTTGGAATTCTTCGCTCCGTTCTCCTGTAATATGTTGTGGTTGGCGATGGAGGGGCCAGCAATAACGGCTGTGTCACGTTAGGTTCAGATAGGTTACGCTTGGGTATGTTACGATTGGTTACGTTAGGAGCGTATTGCTATGACTATTGTGCTATACTCTTCCATTTGGTGGATTTCTGCGATCCACTCTTCTCTTATATGCTCTCCTTCTCTTTGGGGAGGCAAGCAATTTTGGGATAGGCGGGTTAGTTTGCGTTGAGCGGCCTCCGATTATGTTACGTTTGGCTATGTTAGAACGGGGTAGCTTTGACTCTTGTGCTGTACACTGATATACGGTGGATTTCTGCGCTCTACCCTGCTGTAATGTACTCTGCTTGTGTGTTGGGAGCAAAGCAATTGTGATCTCAGCACGCTAGTTTTAGTTACGTTACGCTTCGCTTGGCTAGGTTAGGACAGGTATGGTTGGGATAGCTATGACTTTTGTTCTATACACTGCTACTCTGTCGACATCTGTGCACTGCATTGTTCTACTATCATCGGCTTGCATCAGGGAGACCAGCAATAGTGTTCGCGGCACGCTAGGTTGAGTTAGATTACGTTTGGTTATGTTAAGGTACCTTGTGTTATGGTGGTATAGCTTTGACCTTAATCCTACACACTGCTATCCTATGGACTTCTGCGCTCTTCTGTGAGCTATCGCACTGTGCTTGTCTCTGTAGACACCAGGAATAGAGGACTGGGCACGTTAGGCTAAGTTACGTTGCGTTCGGTTAAGTTTGGTTTGTTCAGGCTTGGTTAGGATAGTTTTGACTTCTGCGCTATGCGCTGCTGTTCAGACGATTTCAGCGTTCTCCATTGCTCTGCTATATTCTGGCTAGTTCGCGTAAGGCCAGCAATTACGTCCGCGGCTCGTCTGTTTGTGCTGCGTTACGTCCGCTTATGCTACATTTCGTCGCGCTAGGATGGGATTGCCTTGACTTTTATGCTACACACCGCTATTACGTGTATTCCTGAATCCCTCGTTGTTCTAATATGCTCTGCTTGGCTCTGCGGATGCCAGGAATAGTGGCGCCGTCACGTTAGTTTGAGTTCGGTTACACTTGGCTTGGCTAGGTAGGGATAGGTTTGATTAGGTTAGCTTTGGTTTCAGTGCTATACACTGCCATTCGTTCGATATCTGTACACAGCATTGCTCCACTATTATCTGCCTATCTCTGGCGAGGCCAGCAACAAAGGTCGTCGCACGTTTTGTCCGGTTAGGTTACGATAGGTTGGGTATGGCTATGATATGTTTGGTTGGGACGGCTTCGACTTCTGTGCTATACGCAGCTATTAGGTGGCTTTCTGCGCTCTACTCTTCTCTATCATGTTCTGCTTGGCTATGTGGAGGCCTGCAGTACTGGTCTCGGTAGGTTAGCTTGAGACAATTTGCGTTTGGTTATGTTACGTTTGGTTAGATTAGTATAGGATAGCACGGACTTTTGCGCTATACATTGCAGTTCGTTGGACTTTTGCTCTCAGCTGTGCCCTAATACGCTCTGCTTGGCTCTGAGGAGGTCAGCAATAGTGGCCTCGGCAAGTTAGTTTTAGATATATTACGTATGGTTATGCTAGGTTAGATTGGTTAAGTTAGGGTAGCTTTGACTTTTGTGCGCAGCACAGATATATTATGTATATCTCCCTTCCGCTCTGCCCTATCATACGCCGCTTGTCTGTAGGGACACCAGCAAGAGTGAACGCTATTGCTTTACGTAACATAGCTCAACCCAACGTGCCAGACCACTGTTGCTGGCATAGTCGGAGCCAAGCAGATCATTCTAGAGCACAGTAGAGCGCAGAAATCCATTGAAGAGCAGTGCACGCCACAAAAGCCGGTGCTATACTATCCCAACCTAACCAAACGTAACGGTACAAAGGGCAACATAACCCAAGGTAACGTGTCGATACAACTAGTGCAGGCCTGCCCAGAGAAAAACAGAAATTATTAGATGGTAATAGGGCGTAGAGATCCACAGGGCAGCAGTGTATAGCGCAAAACACAAAGCTATCCTGTCCTAACCTGAAGAAACTTAACGTAATTGAACGGAGCACAACAAAATCTAACGTGGCGAAACCAGTATTGCTGGCTTCCACAGAGTCGGGCAGCACATATTAGGGGAGAGTAGATCGCAGAAATCCGTAGAATCGCAGTGTATAGTAGAAGAATTGAAGGTATCCGAAATTAAACCATACTAACGTAACCTAATATAACGTAGCATAACTCAACGTCGCGTGTAGCGGCCACTATTGCTGGCCTCCCCAGTGCCAAGTAGAAAATATTAGACCACAGTAGAGCGCAGGAATTCGCATCACTGCATTTTATATCGCAAAAAACGAAGGTAACCTAGCATAACCTGACCTAACCCATCCTAGCCGAACGCAGCATAACTCAACATTACCTAACGAGACCACTATTGCCGCCCCCCACCCCCATGGGCGAAACAGAATATACTAGAGCACATTAGAGCGCAAAAGTGTACCGAGCGGCAGCGCGTAGCAGAATATTCAGTGGTGCCACGTCCTAACGTAACAAACCGTAAAGTAGCCAAACGTAACATAACTCAACCCAACGCGCCGTGGCCACCATTGCTAGCCTCCGCAGAGCCAAGCAGAAAATATTAGAGCACCGAAGAGCCCAGAAATCCACCGAGTAGCCGTGTATAGCACAAACCACAAAGCAATCCTATCCTAAATTATCCACGTGTGACGTAACCAAACGTTACATAACTGAAGCTTGGGTGCCGAGACCACTACTGCTATCCTCCCCATAGCCAAGCTGAGCATATTAGAGCAACGAGGAGCGCAGAAATCCAACGAACAGCAGTGTATAGCAGAAAAGTCAAAGCCAGTATATTCTAACCTACCCGAACGCAATATAACCAACCGCAACCTAACTCTACCTATCGTGCCGGTACCACAATTGCTGGCCTCACCAGCCCCCAGCGGATATAGTAGTGCACAGTAGATCGCAGATATCCGCCGAATAGCAGTGTATAGCACGATCGTCAAAGCAATTCTTCCCAAACTTAACCTAACTTAAACCAGCCAAACGTAACCAAATACAACCTAACTGGCCACGACTGCTATTGCTGGTGCCCCAGTGTCGAGCATAGTATAGTACAGCAAATTAGTGCGCAGAAATCCACCAAATGGCAGTGTACAGCGCAAAAGTCAATGTTATCCTATCCTAACCTAGCGAAATGTGACATTACCGAGCGCAACATAATCCAACCTAACGTGTCTGTACCACAACTGCTAGCCGCCCCATCGCCAAGCAGAATATATTAAAGGCAAGCAGGGCGCAGAAGTCCATACAATGGCAGTGTATAGCAGAAAAGTCAAAGTCATAATAGCCTGACCCAAACTAAGCCTAACTAATTTAACCAAACGTAGCCTAACTAAATCTCATGCGCCAGGACCACTATGGCTGGCGCTCCTAGAAGCAAGCTGAATATACTAGATCACAGAAAAGCCCAGGAGTCCATAGAATAGCTGTGTTGAGCACAAAAGTCAAAGATATCCCAACCAGAACTACACAAATCTAACCAAACCAAACGTAACCAAACGCTACCTAAAGCGCCGCGGCCATTTTTTCTGGCCTCCCCAGAGGAAAGCAGTGCACATTATATCAGAGTAGTGCGCAAAAATCCGCCGAAATGTAGCGTACAGCTGAAGACTCAATGCTCTCCTAGCCAAACCTAGACAAACATGACATAACCGAACGTTACATAACTCCACCCAACCGCCCGACAGCACTACCGCTGACCTCCCAAGATCGAAGCAGAATAGACCAGAGCAAAGTTGAGCACCCAAATCCTCGGCGTGGCAGTGTGAAGAACAATAGTCAAGAATATCCTAATACAAACTGTCCTAACCTAACCCAACCAAACGTAGCTCAACGCAACGTAACGTGCCTTGACCACTATTGCTGTCTCTCTCATGGACAAGCTGAACATATGAGATCACGGCAGAGCACAGACAACCAACGAATATCAGTGTGCAGAGCAAAAGTCAGCTACCATCTCCTAACCAAACCTACCGTAACTTTCCCTAACGTAGCATAACTCAAACTAACGTGCAGCGACAAATATTGCTGGACTCCCCAGATTCGAGCAGAGCATAGAAGAGCACATCAGAGCACAGAAATCCACCGAATCACAGTCTGCGCTACGAACGTCAAAGCTGTCCAAACCTGACACAAATGAACGTAACCTTACCCAACGCAAGCTAGCGCAACCTATCGTGTCTGGACCACTATTGCTGGCCTCCTCGGAGACAAGCAGAGCATATTAGAGGACAGAATAGCCCAGAAATCCACCGAATAGCAGTATATAGCACAAAAGTCAATGAAGCACATAATAATCATGTCAAACGTAACATAACCAAACGTGACATACCTCAACCTAACATGACAACCCCTCTAGTGCAGGCATCCACATAGACAAGCAGAATGTAGTAGAGCTCATGAGATAACAAAAATACGACGAATAGCGGTGTATAGCACGAAAGTCTAACATACTCTAAGCTAACATAACCAGACTTGTCAAATGTAAACGTAGCCTAACTGAACCTAACTCGCCGGGACCACTATTGGTGGCATACGCAGAGTCAAGCAGAATACACGGAAGCACAGTAGAGCACAGAAATCCACCGCATTTCCGTGTATAGCACAAAAGTCAAGCATATCCCGACCAATCCTGACCTAACCTAGCCTAACCAATCGTAACATAACTTAACCTAACGCGCCGAGATCACTATTGCTGGCCTCCCCTGAGCAAAGCAGAAGTTATTAGGACACAGTAGGGCGCACAAATCGGCGGTCAGCTGTGTATAGCACAGAAAACTAGAATATCCTATCCTATCCTCACCAAACGTAACATGAACGAACGTAGCTTAACATAACGTGCTGAGACCACTATTGCTGGCCCCCCAGCGCCAAACAGAATAGAGTAGAGCACAGTAGATCACAGGAACCTACCGAAAGGCAGTGTATAGCATGAAAGACAAAGCTACACTGGCCAAACGTATCCTACCCTAACCTAATCAAGTATAACCTAACTCAACCTAACGTGCCACGACCACTATTCCTCGCCTCCCCAGAGCCGGGCAGGGAATAGTAGGGCAATGTAGAGCTCACAAGTCCACCGAATATCAGCGTAAAGCACAAAAGTTAAAGAAACTCTAACCAAACCTTCCAAACCTAACCTAAGGAAACGTAACATAACTCAACCTCACGTCCCGAGAACCACTACTGCTGGACACCACAGAGCCGAGCAGAATGTAGTTGAGCACAGTAGACCACATGTATCCACCGAATAACAGTGTATATCATGAAAGCCACAGCTATCTTAACCGAATTTAATGTAATGTAACCTAACCGAGCGTCACATAACTCAGCCTAACGTGCCATGACCACAATTGCTCGCATCCGCAGAGACGAGCAGAAGATACTAGAGCACATTAGGGCGCAGGAATCCACCGAATTGCAACATGCAGCACGAAAGTCAAAGCTAACGTGTCCTAATGTACACAACCTTAACAAAACCAAACGTAATATACCTAAGCCTAACGTACCGCGACCACTATGGCCGACGTCCCCAGCGTCTAGCAAAACATATTAGAGGACAGTAGAGTGCAGAAGTTTATAGAACCGAAGTGTATAGCATAAAAGTCATAGATATCAAAACCTAACCCAAGCTAACATAGCCTAAGCATATATAGCCCAACTCAACGTAACGTGCCGCGACCACTATTGCTGGCCTCCGCAGTGCCAAGCAGAATATAGTAGAGTACAGAATAACAAAGGAATCCACCGCATAGCAGTGTGTGGCACGAAAGTCGAAGCTATCCTAACCAAACTTATCGCAATCTAACCTAACGAAACGTAACCTAATCCAGCCTAACATGCCGCGAGCATTATTGCTCGCATCCCCAGTGCCGAGAAGAATATAGTATAGCAATGTAGAGCGCAGGAATCCACCGTATAGCAGTTTGAAGCGCTATGGTCGAAGTTACCCAGGCCTAACCTGACCTTAACTAACCCACCGGAATGTAGCATAGCACAACATAACGTACCGCGACCACCGATGCTGGCATCCCCAGAGCCAAGTAGAAAATTTTTGAGCACAGTAGATCACATGTATCCACCGATTGACTGTGTATAGCACGAGTTGCAGAGCTACCTTTACCGAACATAAACTAACATAACCTAACTAAAAGTAGCATAACTGAACCTAACGTGCCACCACCACTATTTCTCGCATCCCTGGCGTCGAGCAGAGAATGGTAGAGCAATGTAGAGCGCAGAAATCGACCGAGTAGCAGCGGGTAGCGCAAGGGTCTAAGCTATTCTGTTCTAAAATAACCAAACCTGCCATATGCAAACGTAGCCTAGTTAAACCTATCGCTACGAGGCCACCTTTGCTGCCATCCCCAGAGCAAAGCAGGAAAAATATGAGCCCAGTAGTGTGCAGAAATCCACCGAATAGCAGTGTAAGGCGCAAAAGTCCAAGATATACGGCCCTAACATAACCAAACATGACATAAGCAAACGTAGCCTCTCCCAACCTAACGCGCCAAGACCACTATTGCTGGTCTCCCCAGAGCCAAGAAGAACATTCTGGGGCACAGCAGAGCGCAGAAATACACCGCATTCCAGCGTATGGTACAAAAGTCAAACATATGCTAACCCAACTTGACCTTTCCTAACCTCTCCAAACGAAACCTGACTCGAACTCTCGTGCCGCGGCCATCACTGCTCGGCTCCCCGAAGTCGAGTATAGCGGGGTATAGCAGAGCAATGTAGATCGCCGAAATGCACCGAGTTGCAGTGTATGGCACAAAAGCCGAAGCCGCCCTAACCTAACCGGACCTAATGAAACCTAACCAAACTTAGGATACCTCAACATGACGTACCGCCACCACAGCTCCTGGCCACCCCGGAGCCAAGCGGAATGTAGTAGCGCACAGTAGCTCACAAAAATCCACGGAATGGCAGTGTAAAGCGCAAAAGACGGAGTAGCATATTCTAGCCCAGCCAAACGTAGCATACCCAAGCGCAAAATAACTCTACCTAACATGACGAGACCACTATTGCTGGCCTCATCAGGGCCAAGCAGAATATAGTGGAGCACAGTTGAGCGCAGATAACCACCGAACGACAGCGTATAGCACAAAAGGCAGCGGTGCCTTTGCCGTACCAAAACTAGCCTAACCTATCCAAACGTAACGTAACTCAACCTAAGGTGCTGGGACCACCATTGCTGCCCCCCACGCAGACAAGCCAAAATATTAGAGTGCAGTAGGGTGCAGAATTCCGCGGGTAACGGCGCGTAGCGCAAAAGTCTGAACTATTCCGTCCTAACCACACCAAGCGTAACACAACCAAACGCAGCTTTACTCAACCTAACGTGCGGAAACTACTGCTTCTGGCTTTCCCAGCGCCAAGCCGAATATTCTACAGCACAGCAGAGCGCAGTAGTCCAACTCACTTCAGTGTACAGCACAAAATCCGCAGATATACCTTACCCAACCTGAACTAACCTAACCCAGCCGAATGTTGCATAGCTCAATATAACTTGCAGCCACCGCAGCTTCTGGCATCCCCATGGCCAAGCAGAATGTATTAGAGCACATTTGATCACAGAAATACAACGAATGACATTGTACAGCACGAAAGTCGAAGCTATCATAACCAAACTTAACCTAACTTAACCTAACCAAGCGTAACATAACTCAACCTAACGTGCCGCGACCGCTCGTGCTCTACCCCCCGGTCCGAGCAAAGCAGAGTAGAGCAATGTAGTTCGCAGAAATCGTCCGAATTGCAGTGTAGAGGATAGAAGGTAGAAAAACCCGACCCAGACATACTAACACAACCTAATGAAATTTAACACAGCACAGCCTATCGCGCTGAGTCCACCATTTCTGGCCACCTCAGAGCCATGCAGATTATAATAGAGCAACGTAGAGGGCAGAAATCCACCGAAAAGGAGTGTATGGCACAAAAGTCAAAGCTGTCGTAACCTAACCTGACCAAACGTAACGTAAACATACGTAACCCATCCGAAACTAACGCGCCGAGTCCACTGCTGCTGGCCTCCCTAGAGCCACGCCGAGTATTTTGGAGCACAGCAGAGCGCAGAAATCATCCGCATTGCTGCGCACAGAACAAAAGCGGAAGGTAAACTAACCTGATTTGGCACAACCTAACCTACACAAACGTAGTGTAACACAACATTGCGTGACGAGACCAATATTGCGGGCCTCCCCAAAGCCAAACAGAACTTCTCAGATCGCGGTAGGGAGCAGAAGTCCTCCGAATAGTAATTTATAGCACAAAAGTCAAGGATATCGTCCCCTAACGTAGCATAACGTAACATAAGAATACTTGACATCCCTCCACCCAGCGCGCCGAAAACACTATTGCTGGCCTCTCCAGAGGAAAGCAGAATATACCAGAGTACAGTAGAGCACTGAAATCCTCGGCATTGCTCTTCATAGCCCAAAAGTCAAATCCATCCTCTACTAACATAGCCAAGAGTAACACAAACGAACGTATCCTAACAAAACATAATGCTCCGCGACCACGATTTCTGGCCTCCACAGAGGCATGCAGAATATACTAGAGCACAGTAGGGCGCATAAACACACCTCATTTCCGTGCAAAGCACAAGCGTGAAGGATACCCTAACCTAAGCTGACCTAGCCTATCCTGCCCGAATGTTGTGTAACTCACCATAACGTGAAGAGTCAAACATCTCTGGACTCCCCAGATCCAAGCAAAAAATATTGGAGAACAGCAGAACTCATAAGCCCACCGAACGGCAATGTATAGCACAAAAGTCAAAGCTACCGTATCCTAATATGACCAAACGTAACATAACCGAACGTAGCCTATCCCATACTACCCAGTCGTGGACACAATTGCTGGCCTCCCTAGAGACAAGCAGAATGTACTGGAGCACAATAGTGCGCAGAGATCCAACGCAGCGCAGTCTATGACGAAAATGTCAAAACTATCCAAACAATACCAGACCTAGCCAAACGTAACCAATCGTAGCCCAACTCAAAATAAAGTGCCGGGACCACTATTTCTGTGCTCCACAGAGCCGAGCAGAGCATACCAGAGCACACTAGAGCGCAGAAGTACATACATGCAGTGTGTAGCACAAATGTCAAAGCTACCCTATCTTAATTTATCCAATCACAGAACAACCAAACGTAACATAATTTATCCAAACGTATCGTGACCACTATTGCTGGCCTCCCCAGAGTCGAGCATAACTTACTAGTGGAAGGGGGAGTGCAGAAATCCATAGAATCGCAGTGTATTGCGCAAAAGTCTTATCTATCCAGACCTAAGACAAAACAACGTAACGTAACCAAACGTAGCCTACCACAGCATTATATGCCGCGACAACTATTGGTGGCGTCCACAGGGCCAAGCAGAAAATATTAGAACACAGTAGAGAGTAGAAATGCACTTACAGCAATGTACCGCACAAAAGTCTGAACCATCATTTCCTAACCTCACCAAATGTAACGGAGCCTAACATAGCATGGCACAACCTAACGTGCTGAGACCACTATTGCTGCCCTCCACCGAGACATGGTGGATGAAATAGAGCACAGTAGTCCGCAGATAATCACCGCATTGCAATGAATAGCACAGCAGTGGAAGAAATCCTAACCCAACCAGATCTAACCTATCCTAACGGAACGTAGCACAATTCAACGTAATGTGCTGCAAACTCCGCTGCAGGCGCCCCAAAGCAGAGCACAATATGGTAGAATAGATTAGATCACAGGAATCCAACATATAATAGCGTATGGTACGAAAGTCAAAGCTATCCAGCCGAAATTAACCTAACCTAAACCAACAAAACGTGACCTAACTCAAACCTACGTGCCACGATCACCACTGCTCTCCTCCCCATATTCGAGCGGAGTATAATAGAGCAACGTAGAGCGCGGGAATGCGCTGAAAGGCACAGTGTATCACAAAGGTCAAAGAAATCCTAACCCAACTTTCCCAACCTAACTCAACGGCACGTAACCTATCTCAACCTAACGTGCTGAGGCTACTGTTGCTAGCCTCCACAGACTCATGCAGAAGATATTAGATCAGAGTAGAGCGCAGAAATCCGCGGTTAGGGGTGTATAGCAAAGAAGCATAAACTGTCGTATCCCAACATCTCAAACGTAACATAATCGAACGTAGCATAGCACAATCTAACGTGCCGAGACTACTATTGCTGGCCTCCACAGTGCCAGGCCGAAAATACTAGAGCACAGCGGAGCGCAGAAATTCACGGCATTGCAGTGTATAGCACAAAAGTCAAACACATCCAGATATGACTTTGCCTAGTCTAACCTATCCAAACGTAGTGTAACTCAACTTAATTTGAGGAGATGAACATTGCTGGCCTCCCAGAGCCAAGAAGAGCATATAAGAGCACATTAGAGCGCAGAAACCCACCGAAAAGCAGTGTATAGCACAAAACTCAATGTAGCCTCTCCTAACAGAGCCAAGCGTAATGTAACCAAACGTAACATAATTCAACCTATCATGACGAGACCATTATTGCTGGCCTCCACAGAGACAAGCCGTATGTAGTAGGACGCAGTAGTGCGCGGGAATCCGCCGCAATGTAGCTAACAGCACAAGAGACGCGGATAACCAAGCATACCCTGACCTGGCCTAACCTAACCAAACGCGGCCTAACCACGTATTACGTGCCGCGAACACTGTTCCTGGCCTCCCGGTAGCCTAGCAGAATGTAGTAGAGCACAATTGATCGCAGAAGTCCAACGGATAACATTGCACAGTACGAAAGGCAAAGCTATCCTAACCAAACATAACCGAAACTAACCAAAACAAACATAACCTAATTGAAAATAGCCAGCTCCGGCCACTATTGCTCGCCTCCCCAGAGTCGAGCAGAGTACAGTAGAGCTATGTAGAGCGCAGAAATCCACCGAATAGCAGTGTAAAGCAAAAGAGCCAAAGAAACACTAACCAAGTCTTACTGTTCTATCAAAACGACACGTAACAATACTCAATCAAACGTGTCGAAACCAATATTGCTGGCCTCCTGGAGCCAAGCAGAGCACATTAGAGCACATTAGAGCGTACAACTCTACCGAGTAGCACTGAGTAACTCAAAGGTCAAAGTAGCCTCTCGTAACCTAGCCAAGCGTAGCATGTCCAAACGAAGCGCATCTAAGCCTAACGTGACCAGACCACTATTGGTGGCATACGCAGAGACAAGCAGGATGTACTGGAGGACAGTAGACCGCAGAAACCCACGGCATTGCAGAGAATATCAAAAAGGCCCTAGACATCCTAACCTAACCAGGCCTAACCTAACGTAACCCGACGTAGCATAACCCTACGTAACGCGCCAAAACCACTGCTCCTGGCCTCCACAGAGACAAGCAGAATGAAGTATAGCACCGTTGATCACAGAATCCCACGGAATAGCAGTGTAAAGCATAAAATTCAAAGTAGCCTATCCTAACATAGCCGATCGTAGCACACCCGAACGTGTCCTAATCAAACATAGCATGACTGGGCAACTATTTATGACCTCCATGGCGACAAGCAGAGTGTACTGGAGCGCAGTAGTGCGCAGAAATCAACAGTATCGCACTGAATACCACAAAAGTCGTCGATATCCTGACGTAACCTGACCTAACCTAACATAACCTAACGTAGCGCAACGCAACAGAGCATGCTGAGACCACTGCTGCGTGTCTCCACAGGGCCAAGCATAAAATACTAGAGCTCAGTAGAGCGCAGAAATCCACCGAACAGCAGTTTATAGCGAAGATGTCAAAGGTAGCCTATCCTAATATGACCAATCTTACCAGGAACAAACGTTACACAACTCAACCTGACGTACCCCGACCACGATTGCTGGCCTCCCCAGAGTCGAGCAGGTATCACTAGTCGACAATGAGGCGTAGAAGTCCATAGAATCGCAGTGTATAGCATAAAAGACGTATCCAGCCGGGCCGAACCCACGCAAACTTAACCTATCCAAACGTAGCATACCTCGAAGTCACCAACTGCCTCCCCAGGGCCAAGTGGAATGTATTAGAGCGCTGTCGAGTGCAGTCAAGCGCAGAAATCCACCGAACTGAATATATAACACGAAGGCCAAAGCTACCCTTACCGAAATTAACCCAACCTAAACTAACCAAATGTAACCTAACCCAACACAACGTGCCGAGAGCAATATTACTGGCATTCCCACAGCTAAGCATAGTATACAAGAGCACATTACAACGCAGAAATAGCTCGAATAGTAGTGTACAGCACGAAAGACTTAGTTAACCTTACCGAGTTTAACCTGACGTAAACCATTCATACGTAGTGTAACACAACATAACATGACGAGACCAATATTGCTGTCCCCCGAGTGCTAAGCAGAGCATACTAGAGCACATCAGAGCGCAGATATTCACCGAAATGCCGTGAATAGCACAAAAGTCGTAGTAGCCTATCTTAACCTAGCCAAACGTAACATAACAGAACCTAACATGACGAAACCACCAGAACTGTCATCCACAGAGACAAGCAGATTGTACTAAAGCACAGTAGAGCGCAGAAATCCGCCGCAACTCAGTTAATAGCGCAAAAGCCGTAGATATGCTAGCATAACGTGTCCTAGAGTAACCCAACCAATCTTAGCATATCTCAACTTAGCGTGCAGCGACAACTGCTCCTGGCCACCCCATAGCCAAGCAGAATGTAGTAGAGCACATTAGATCACAGTTCTCCACCGAATTGCAGTGTAAAGCACGATAGTCAAAGCAGCCTCTCCTAACCTAGCCAAACGTAACGCATCCAAACGAAGCCTGACCCAGCAGAACAAGAATAGAATACTATTGCTGCCTTCTTCAGAGACAAGTGGAGTGTACTAGAGCAGAGTAGTTCGCAGAAATCCTCCGCATAGCAGTGTTTAGCCCGAAAGTCGAAGGTATCCTAACACAATCTGACCAAACCTAACCTAACCATACGTAGCCTAGCTCAACATAGCTTTCGGCGAATACTACAGCCAGACTCCACATAGCCAAGCAGAATACAGTAGAGCACAGTATATCACAGGAACCCGCCGTACAATAGCGCTTAGCGTGGAAGTTGAAGCCACCCTAACTAAACATATCTTAACAAAACCTAACTAAACGTTACGTACCTCAACATAACGTGCCGCGACAACCACTGCCAGACTCCGCAGAGCCAGCCAGAATACAGTAGAGATCAGTAGATCACAGAAACTCGCCATGTAATAGCGCACAGCACGACAGTTGATGACATGCTTACTAAACATAACCAAACATAACCTAACCAAATGTAACATACTTCAACATATCGTGCCGCCGCCACTATTGGTGGCCTCGCCAGGGGTAAGCAGAATGTAGTAGAACGCAGTCGATAGTAGAAATCCACGGAACAACAGTGTAAAACACGAAAGTCAAAGCTACACTTTGCGAACTTAACCCAACCTAAACCAAGCAAGCGTAATATAACCCAACCTAACTTGCCGCGGCCGCAATTGCTCGCCTCCCCATAGTCGGTCAGATTATAATAGAGCAATGTAAAGCGCAGAAATCCGCCGAATAGCAACGTATACCACAAAAGCTGAAGATACGCTAACCAATCCTGACCGAACCTAACATAACCGTACGTAGCATAGCTTAACATAGCGTGCCGCGACAGCTGCTCCTGGCCTCTCCTGATCGAAGCAGAATGTAGCAGAGCATAGTAGAGCACGGAAATCCACCGAATAACAATCTACAGTACGAAGGTCGTGGCTATCTTAACCAAACTTAACCAAACCTAGCCCAACCAAATGTAACCTGACACAACCTGACGTGCCAGGAGCACTATTGCTCGCCTCCCCAGGGTATGGCAGAGTGTAGTAGAGCAATATAGAGCACAGGATTACTCCGAATCGCAGTTTATATTAGAAAAGTCAAAGCAATCGTAATCGAGCCTTCCTAACCTAATCTAAAGGAACGTAACCTTACTCAACCTAACGTGCCGAGACCACTGTTTCTGGCCACCACAGAGCCGTGCAGAGCATACTAGAGCACACTACAGCGCATAGACACACCGCATAGCGGTGCATAGCACAAAAGACAACGTACGCTATCCTAACTAGGCAAACGTAAAATAGCCAAACGTAACCTAACTCAACTTCACGTGCCGAGACTGCTATTGCTGGCCTCCACAAAGACAATCTGAATGTAGTAGGTCACAGTAGTGCGCAGAAACCCACCGCATTGCAGCGAACAGCACAAAAGTCGAGGATGACCTAACGTAAGAAGACCTACCCTAACATAAACGAACTTAACATATCCCAACCTAACGTGCCGAGATCATTTTCGCTGCCCTCCACAGAGCCAAGCAGAAAATATTAGAACACAGTAGAGCGCAGAAATCCGCGTGTAGCAGTGTACAGCACAAAGGTCTGAACAACCATATCCTATCCACACCGAACGCAACACACAAGAACGTGGGATGGCTCTCCCTTACGTGCCGAGACCACTACTGGTGGCCATCGCAGAGCCAAGCAGAACATGCTAAATCACACTGGAGCGCAGAAGTCCAATGAATGGCAGGGTATAGCACAAAAGTCAGAGCTATCCTATCCTAATACATCCAACCTTAATGCAACCTAACGTAACGTAACGCAACCTAACTTGCCGAGGCCACAATGGATGGCCTACGTAGTGCCAAGCAGAATGGGCTAGAGCACAGTAGAGCGTAGATACAGACGGCATTGCAGTACACAGCACAGAAGCCAAAGGCATCCTGAACAAACCGAACACAGCCTAACCTAACCAAACGTAACGCGGCACGATCACAATTAGGTTATATTTGCGAAGTCAGGTTAGGTATATTTCGGTCAAGATAGCTCTGACTTCCGTCTATACACTGCGCTCCTATGGATTTCTGAACTCTCCTCTCATCTAATATATCCTGCACGGCTCTGGGGCGGTAAGCAATAGTGGTCACGGCACGTTAGGTTCAGTAATGTTACGTTTGGCTGTGTTACGATTTGTTATGTTAGGACAGTGTAACATCGGCTTTTTGCCGCACGCTACTATTCGGTGCATTTCTGCGCCTTACTGTGCTCCAATATTTTCTGCTTGGCACTGTGGAGGCCAGCAATGGTGTTCTCGGCGCGTTATGTTGGTTTATGCTACGTTTGCTTATGACACGTTTGGTTATGTTAGGACAGAACAGCATAGACTTTTGTGACATACACAGATATTCGGTGGATTTCTGCCCTCTATTGTGCTTGGCTCCGGGGTGGGCATTGAGAGTGATCCCGTCACGTTAGGTAGATCTATGATACGTTCAGTTGGGTTAGGTTAGGAAGGTTTGTCGGGGATTTCTTCGTCTTTCGTGCTATACACGGGAATTTGGCAGATACCTGCGCTCCAGATTGCTCTACTACACTCTGCACGATTCTGGGGTGGCGACAATTAGTGCTCTCCGCACGTGAGGTTGAGTTATATTACGTTTGGTGAGTTTAGGGTGGGTTATGTTTGGTTAGGGTAGCTTCGTCTTTCGTGCTATACACTCTCATTCGGTGGATTTCTGTGATCTACAGTGCTCTACTGCATTCTGCTTGGACCTGAGGAGGCCAGGATCAGTGGTCGAGGCATGTCATGTTGAGTTATGTTACGCTTGGTTAGGTTAGGCTAGGCCAGGCTGCGATACGGTATATGCGGCCTTTTTTCTCTTCACTTCAATGCGGTGGATTTCTGTACAGTACTGCGCTCCAGTATATTCTGTTTGTCTACCGGGCGGCCAGCAATAGTGTTCACGGCATGTTAGGTTGCCTTAGGCTACGTTCAGGTATGCCGCGTTTGGCTAGGTTGGGAGATGCTACTTCGTCTTTCGAGCTATTAATCTCTATTCGGTGGATTTCGGCGCTCTAATGTGCCGTAGTGTGCTCCTCCTCGCTCTGCGGAGGACAAGAGTATCTGTATCGTCACGTAATGTTGAGCTACACTACGTTTGGATAGGTTAGGTAATGCCAGATTTAGTCAGGATATGTCTGACTTTGGTGCTATAAATGCAATGTGGTGGATTTCTACGCTCTGCTGTGCTCTAGTATATTCTGCTTGACTCTGTGGAGGGCAGCAATACTGGTCTCGGCAGGTTAGGTTGAGTTGCGCAACGTTCGGTTGTGTTACGTTTGGTGAGGTTATTGTAGGATTGTTTCGACCTTTGTGATATACACTGCTATACGCGGATTTCTGCGCTCCACTCTGTTCTAGGAATTTCAGATTGTCTTTGGGGAGGCCAGCAATAGACGTCCCTGCGCTACTGGTTCAGTTATGCTACGTTCGCTAATGACACGTTTGGTTATGTTAGGACAGAACAGCATAGACTTTTGTGCAGTACACTGGTATTTGGTGGATTTCTGCCCTCTCCTGTGGTCTAGTGCGTTCTGCTTGGCTCTGTGGTGGTCTGTAAGTGTGGTCACGGCACGTTAAGTTGAGATATGTTACGTTTCGTTATGTTAGGTTAGGACGGTTTCGTCAGGATTTCTTTGTCTTTGGTGCCATACGCTGCTGTACGGTGGAGTTGTGCCCTCTACATTGCTCTACTGTACTCTGCTCGATTCTGGGGAGGCGAGCATTAGTGGTCGTGGCACGTTAGGTTGAGATATGTTACGTTTGGATAGGTTAAGTTTGGTTAGGATAGCTGTGACTTTCGCGTTACACACCGTTATTCGGTGGGTTCCTGTCATTTACTGTGCTCTAATACCTGCTGCTTGGCTCTGGGGATGCTAGGCGCTTTGGTCGCGTTTGGTTACGTTAAGCTATGCTGCGTTTCGTTGGGTCAGGTTAGGACAGGATATGTTAGGACATCTACGGCTTTTCTACTATACACAGCGGTTCTATGGTATTTCTGCGCTCTACTCTCCACAAGGAAGATGTGCCTGGCTGTGTGGTGGCCAGCAAAGTGGTCGCGGCACGATATGCTGTGTTAGGTAACGCTTGGCTTGGTCAGGTTATGATAGTTTTGGCAAGTGTGGCTTTGACTCTTGCGCTGTACGCTGACATTCGGTTGATTTCTGTGCTCTGCTGCGCTCTAATATGCATTGCTTGGCTCTGGGAATGTCAGCAATAGTGGTCTCGGTACGTTATGTAGAGTTAGGCTACGTACGGTTAGGTTAAGTTAGGATATCTCTGACTTCTGTGCTGCACACTGCAATGCTGGTGTCTTCTTGGATATGCTGTGCTCTAGTATATTCAACTTGCTTCTGGGGAGGACGGCAACGGTTTTCTCGGCATGTCAGTTTGGGAGGGGCTACGATTTGCTCTGTTAGGTTGTCTTAGGTTAGGTTGGGGTAGCTTCGAATTTTCTGCAATGCACTGCGCTCCTACGGGTTTCTGCGCACTACTCCAATCTATTATATTCTGCTTGGCACTGTGGAGGCCAGCAGTCCTGGTCGCGGCACGATAGCTTTAGATAGATTACGTTTGGATAGGTTAGGCTAGCTTCGGTTAGGCTAGGATAGCTTCGACTCTTGTACTCATTTCAGCAACTCTGTAAGCCTCTGCGCCCTACTTTGCTCTATCATGTTCTGCTGTCCCTGTGGACGCTCGCAATAAACGTAGCGGCATGTAAGGTTAGGTTATTCTAGGCTAGGTTTGGCCCGTATATCTTTGACTTTTGTGATATGGACTGCAATGCGGTGGATTTCTGCGCTCTACTGTGCTCTAGTATATTCTGCTTGGCTCTGCGGTGTATTGAAATAGTGGTCGCGCGAGGAGTGTTGTGTCAGGTAACGTTTAAATACGATAGGTTACATTAGATTAGGTTAATATAGCTTTGGCTCTTGTAATGCACACTGCTGCAATATGGACTTCTGCACTCTACTGCGCTCTATCACATTCTGCTCGTGCCTCGGGACGCGAGGAATGGTGGCCGTGACAAACCAGGTTGAGTGAGGTTACTCTCAGTTTTCCTAGGTTAGGTTAAGTTTGGTTCGGTTAGCTTTGACTTTTGCGATATACGCCGCCATAAGGTGGATTTATGCTATCTGCTGTGCTCTAGTATGTTCTGCTCGGGTCTGGGGAGGACAGCGATGGTGTTCTCGGTACGTTAGCTTCAGTTGGATTACGTTTGGTTATGATACGTTTGGTTAAGTTCGGGGAGGATAGCTTTGACTTTGGTGCTACCCACTGCTGTACGGCGGATTTCCCCGCTTTACTGCGCTCTTATGTGCTCTGCTTTGCTCTTGGGTGGCCAGAAATAGCCGCGGCATTTTGGCCGGGTTAGGTTACGTGTGGTTAGTTTATGATGGCATGGGTATGGTATGGAGAACTCTAATTTTTGTGCTATGCACGGAAATTCTACGGATTTCTGCACCCTACTCTCCTCCAATACATTCTGCATGGCATTGGAGTGGTCTGCAATGGTGATTGCGGCACGTCAGGTTTATGCAGATCACGTTTGTGTAGGTTAGGCTTGGGTAGGTTAGAAATGGATATCTTTGTCTTTTACGCTGTACACATCTACTAGGTGGACGTCTGCGCTCTACTGCTCTCTAATATATTCTTCTTGCTTCTGGGGAGGCAAGCAATAATGTTCGTGGGACATTCAGTTGAGTTACGTTATGTGTGCTTTGGCTAGGTTATAAGTTGGCCAGGAGGCCTTTGACTCTTGTGCCACACACTGCTATTCCGTGGATTCCTGCGCTCTACCGAGCTCTAGTATCTTCTGCTACGCTATGCGGAGTCCAGGTGTAGTGGCCTCGGCACGTTGGGCTGAGTTTCGTTGCGCATGGTTTTGTTACGTTTGGTTAACTTTGGAGATTGGCCTCGGCACGTTGGGCTGAGTTACGTTGCGCATGGTTTTGTTACGTTTGGTTAACTTTGGAGAATATAGCTTTGACTTTTGTGCTATACATTGCCATTCGGTGGATTACTGCGCCCTACCTTGTCCTAGTATGTTCTGCATGGCTCTGGGGAGGAAAGGAATAGTGGTAGCGGTACGTTAGGCTTTGTTTGATTGCGCATGTGTAGGTAAGGTTAGTTTGGGATAGGTTGGGATGTCTTTGACTTATGTGCTCAACGCTGATGTTCTATGGACTTCTGCACTCTACGCTCCTCTAATATGTTCAGTTTGGCGATGGGGAAGCCAGCAACAGTGGATACACCGAGTTAGGTTTAGGTATTCTACGCATGAATAGGTTAGGTTGGGTCAGGTGTGGTTAGGATGTCTTTGCCTTTTGTGATGTACATTGCTATCTGGTGGATTTCGGCGCTATACTGCGATCTAATATTCTCTGCTTGGCGATGGAGAGGCCAGTAATGGTGGTCGCGGCACGTTGTGCTTTGTTAGGCTACGTTCGGCAGAGATACTATTGGTGAGGTTAGGTTAGGATAACTTTGACTTTAGTGTTATACACCGCTATTCGGAGGATTTCTAGGCTCTACATTGCTCCACTGTACTCTGCTCGAATTTGGCGTAGCCAGAGATTGAGGTCTCGGCACGACAGGTATACTTAGGCAACGTTTGGTTAGGTTCCGTTTGTTCGGGTTAGGTCAGTGTTGCTTTAGCTTTCGTGGTATAGACTGTTGCTCGGTGGACTTGTGCGACCTACTGTGCTCTAGTACGTTCTGCCTTGCTCCGGGGTGGCCAGGAATGGTGGTCTCGGCCCGCTAGATTGAGTTACATTACGCTTGGCTAGGCTACGTTAGGGCAGGTTTGGTTAGGGTTGCTCTTACCTTTTTGCTATACACTTCTTTTCGGTCGACGGGTGTGCACTGTGTTGCATTACCAGCATCTACTTGCCTCAGGGGAGGCCATCCATAGGGGTCGTAGCACGTTTGGTTTTGTTACGTTACGTTCGGCTAGGTTACGTTTGGCTAAGTTTGGTTAGGATGGCCTTGACTTTTGTGCTATACACTGCAATCCGGTGGATATCTGCGCTCTGCTGGACTCCAGTATATTCCGCTCGGCTGTGGTCAGGCCAGCAGTATCTCTCTCGATACGTTAGTCTGAGTTAGGTTGCGTTTGGTTATGTTACGTTTCGTTAGGTTAGGACACGATAGCTCTGACTTTTGTGCTATAAAGTGCTATTTGTTGGATTTCTGCGCTCAACTGTGATTTCATACTCCTTGCCTTGAACTGGGAATGACAGAAATAGCGGCCCCGGCTCGTTAGGTTGTGTTACATTACGTTTGGATTAGGTTAGGACATCTTTGACTTTCGTGCTATACACTGCCATTCTATGGACCTCTGCGCCCTACTCTCCCCCAATACGCCCAGCTTGGATATGGGGAGGCCAGTAATTGTGAGCAAGGCAATTTAGGTTGGGGTCGGTTACGTTTGGTTAGGTTAGGTTAGGTCAAGTTAGGTTACGATATGTCTTACTTTTGTGCTACACACTGCTCTTTGGACGATTTCAGCGTTCTACATGTATCTGCTATACCCTGCTTAGCTCTCGTGGGGCCAGCAACAGCTTTCGTGGCACGTCAGTTTGGGACGCGTTACGTCTGCTTATGTTACGTTTCGCTAGGTTAGGAACGGATGGCTCTGACTTTTGGGGTATAAAATGCCGTTCGGTGAATTACTGCGATCTACTGTGGACTAATGTTCTCTGCTTCTCGCCTGTGACGTCGGGAATAGAGCTCTCGGCACGTTAGGTTGTGTTACGTTGCATTTGCTCAGGTTACGTTTGGATAGGTAAGGATAGGATAACTCTGACTTTTGTGCCATACACTGTTATTCCTTGGATTCCTGCGTACTTCATTGCTCTACTATACCACGCTTGACTCTCAGGAGGCCAGGAATAGCGGTCGTAGCACGACAGTATGTGTTAGGTTACGTTTGGTTATATCATGTTAGGTCACGTTTGGTCAGGATGGCCGTGACTTTTCTGTTATATGCTGTTATTCGGTCGATTCCATCGATCTACAGTGCTCTAATATGTTCTACTTGCCTCTGGGAAGACCAGCAGTAGAGGTTTCGGCACGCTATGTTGAGAAGTGTAGCGTTTGGTTATATTACGTTTGACTAGGTCAGGATATGATAGCTTCGACCTTTATGCAATACACTGCGATTGCATGGACTACTGTGATCTACACTCCTCTAATATGTTCTGCTTGGCTCTGAGGAGGACAGCAATACATGTCTCGGCACGTTTGGAAGATTTAGGTTACGTATGGTTACGTTGCGTTTGGTTAGGTTTGGACAGTGTAGCTATGACTATTGTACTAGAAACTGCTATTCGATGGATTTCTGCGCTCTACTGTGCTCCAATATAATTTGCTTGGCCCTCGGGAGGCCAGGAATTGTGGTGTCAATACGTTAGGTATAGTTAGGCTGCGTTTGGTAAGTTTAGGTTCGGCCACGTTAGGTTAGGTTTCCTTTACGTTTGTGCTTCACACTGCAACGCCGCGAATTTCTGTGATCTACTGTGCCCTGGTATATCCTGATTGGCCCAGTGGATATCAGCAATAGTTGTCTAGGCACGTTAGGTTGGGTTATGTTACTTTTGGCTACGTTAAGTTGTTTGGGTTAGGACAGGATAGCTTCGGCCTTTGTGCTATACACTGCTATTCGGTAGATTTCTGATCTCTACTGTAACCTGATGTGTTCAGCTTGGCTCTGGGGAGGGCAGCTGCAGTGACCTAGGCACGTTAGGTTAGGTTGTGTTGGATTCCGTTATATTACGTTTGAGCATGTTAGGACAGGGTACCTGTGACTATTGCCGTCTACACTGCTATTCGGCGTATCTCTACTCTCTGTAGTGCTCTATTACACTCTGCTCGACTCCGGGGAGGCCAGTAATAGTGGCCGCGGCGCGTTAGGTTGAGATATGCTACGTCTGCTTAGGTTAAGTTAGCTACGGTTAGGTACGGGTATCTTCGAGTTTTCAGCTATACACCGCGATTCTATGAATTTCTGCTTCCTTCTCTCCTTTATCATGTTCCGCTTGGCCTTGCGGAGTCCAGCAATAGCGGTCTCGTCACGTTAGGTTGAGTTATGGTACGTTTCCTTATGCTACGTTTGGTTAGGTTAGGAGAGGATGGCTCCGACTTTTGTGCTATACACTGCTATACGTCGGATTACTGCACTCCAATGGGCTATAATATTTTCAGCTTGGCTCTAGGAAAGACAGCAATAGTGGCGTCGGCTCATTATGCTGAGTTAGGTTACGTTCGGTTACGTTAAGTTAGATCAGGTTAGATTAGGGTATCTTTTACTTTTGCGCTTTACACTGCTATTCGGTGGATTTCTGCGACATACCGTCATCTAATGTTTCCTGCATGGCTCTGGTGTGGCTAGCGATACTGTTCTCGGCACGTTAGATTCAGATATGTTACGCTTGGTTATGTTACGTTGTTTTAGGTTTGGTTAGTATAGCTTTGACTTCCGTGCTATGCACCATTTTTCGGTGGATTTCTGCGCTCTACTGCGCTCTACTACACACTGCATGGCACTGGCGACGCCAGAAATAGTGGTCGCCGCACGTTATGTTGAGCTACGCTTCATTTGGTTAGGTTATATTAGTTTGGGTTATGTTCGGATAGCTTTGACTCTTCCGTTATACACTGCGATACGATGGTTTTCTGTGCTCTACATTGCTCTATTATGCTCTGCTTGGCTCTGTAGAGGCCAGCAATGGTGTTTTCGGCATGTTCGTTTGGGTTAAGATACATTTGGCTACGTTACGCTTGGATAGGTTAGGATAGGGTAGCTTTAGGTTTTGTGCTATACTCGGCCACCCTGTGGATTTCCACGCTCTAATGTGCCCTAGCATGTTCTACTGGACCCTCGGTAAGCCGGCAATAGACGTCGCGGCACGTTATGTTAGGCTACGCTACGTTCGGTTAGGTTATATTAGTCCGGGTTAGGTTCAGCTAGCTTTGACTTTTCTGCGATACACTGCGAGTCGATGAATTTCTGTCCCCTACATGGCTCTAGTATGTACTGCTTGCCTCAGGTGGGGCCAGAAATTATTTTCTCGGCACGTTGGGCCGAGTTATAATACGTTAGGTCTCGTTATGTTTGGTTATGTTTCGAAAGGATAGCTATGGCTTTTGTACTATACACTACTATTTGGTGGGTCACTGCGCCCTACTGCCCTCTACTAAGTTCTGCTTGGACCTGGGGAGTCCAGCAGCAGAGGTCTTGGCACGCGGGTGTGAGCTCTGCTACGTTTGGTTATGTGACGATTAGCTACGTTATTACAAGTTGTCTCTGATCTTTGCGCTATACACAAGTCTTCGGTGCATTTCTGCGATCGACTGCGCTCAAGTATGTCCTGCTTGTCTCAGGGGAGGGCAGTAACAGCGGTCACTACACGTTAGGTCGATTTAGGCTACGTTCGCGTAGTCTTCATTTGTTTGGGCTTGATTCGGGTAGCTTTGACATTTCCGCCAAACACTGAGATTCTATGGATTTCTGCCGGCTGCTCTCCTCTAATATGTTCTGCTTTGCTCTGGGGATGCCAGAAATAGTGGTCGCGTCACATTATGTTGAGTCAAGTTACGTTTGGCTACGTTACGATTGGTTAGGTTAGAATGTGCTAACTATGGCTTTTGTGCTGCACAATGCTGTTCGGCGGACCACAGCACAGTGCTGTGCTCTAATATGTTCAGCTTGACTCTGGGAAGGACATCAATATTGGTATCGGCTCCTTACGTTGGGATTTGCTACGTTTGATTATATTATGTTTGGTTATATTAGGCTAGGGCAGCTCCCACTACTGTCCTTTACACTTCAATGCGGCGGATTTCTGCGCTCTACTGTGCTCTAATATGTTCAGCTGGGCTCTGTGAAAGATAGCAATTGTGGTAACGGCAAATTATATTGAGTTAGGCTACGTGTGGTTTGGTCTGGTTCGGTGAGATGAGGTTAGGAAATTTTGACTTTTGGGCTTTACACAGCAGTGCAGCGGATTTCTGCGCTCTACTGTGCTCCAGCATATTCCGGTTGGCTCTGTGGAAGTCAGAAACAGTGGTCTAGGCACGTTAGGTTTGGTTAGGCTTCGTTTGGTTATGTTATGCTAAGGTACCTTCGACATGTGTGCTATAAACTGCTGTTCGGTACATTTCTGCGCTCTACTGTGTTCTAATATGCTGTGCTTGGATCTGCTGAGGCCAGGAATAGTGGTCTGGGCACGTTAGGCTGTGTTATGCTACGATTTGTTAGGTTAGGTGTGGTCAGGTTTGGTTGGGACACATATGGCTCTAATGCTTTACGCTGCTGTTCGATGAACTCCTCCGCTACACTGTGCCCTTATATGACCTTGCTGACTCAGATGAGGCCACCAAAGGTGGTCTCGCCACGTTAAGTTGAGTTAGGTTCCGCTTGGTTAGGTTAGGTTGGGCCAGGGGAGGTTAGGATATCCATGACTTTAGTGCTTCACGCTGCAACGCGACTGTTTCCTGCGCTCTGCTGTGCTCTGATTTGCTCTGCTACGATGTGGTGTTCCCAGCAATATATGTCTCGGCTCGTTAGGTACAGTTATGTTACGTTTGCTTAGGACAGGTTGGGTTACGTTTAGTAATGTTTTCTTTGACTTTTGTGCTATTCAGTGCAATGCGGTCGTTTTGTACGATCTACTGTTCTCTAGTATATTCTGCTTGGCTCTGCGGAGGCCAGAAATGGCGGTCCCGTCACGTTAATTTCGATTTGATTACGCTTGGTTAGGTTACGTTCGGTTGGGTTAGGTTTGGATATCACCGACTTTCGTGACAAGGACGACTGTTAGGTACATTCATGCGCTCTACGCTGCTCTAGTATGCTCTGCTTGTCTTTGGGGATGCCAGTAATGGTGGTCTCGGCACTTTAAGTTGAGTCATTTTACGTTTGGCTACGTTAGGTTTGGGTAAGTTAGGGAAATATAGCTTTGACTTTTGTGCTATACACTGCAGTGCGGCTGCCTTCAGCGCTCTGTTGTGCTATAGTATTTTTGGCTTGCCTATGTGGAGTCCAGCACTAGTGGTATCGGCACGTTAGGTTGCGCTATGCTACGTATGGTCATGTTATGTTTGGATAGGTCAGGATAGGATAGCTTCGACGTTTGCGGCGTACACTGCGATTATATGGCCTTCTGTGCTTTATTCTCCTGTAATACGAGCTGCTTGGGTCTGGGATGGGCTGCATTAGTGGTCTCGCCTCGTTAGGCTTAGTCATGTTCCGTTTTGCTACGTTACGTCTGCATAGGTTAGGATATTGTAGTTATGGCTTTTGCGCTATACACTGCTATCCGGTGGCTCCCTACTATCTACTTCGCTCTACAATACCCCGCTCGACTATGTGGAGGTCAGCAATAGAATTCGTGGCGCGCTAGGAAGAGCTATGTTACATCTGCGTAGACTAGGTTATGTTAGGATCGGTAAGGATATATCCGGCTTTCATTCCATTCGCGGTTATTCGGCGGATTCCTGCACTCCGCTGTGCACTACTGTATTCTGCTTGGCGCTGCGGAGGCCGAAGGTAGTGGTCTCTTCACGTTATGTTGAGATCGGTTCCGTTCGTTTCTTACCTTTAGCTAGGTTAGAAAAGTGTGAAAGTAGCTTCTACTTTTGTGCTACACACAGCGATTATATACATTTCAGCGCTCTACTCTCCTCTAATACGTTCTGCTTCGCTCTGAGAAGAGCAGCATTTGAGGTCTCATCGCGCGAGGCTTAGATTTGTTGAGTTTGGCTAGGTTAGGTTGGGATAGCTTTGCCCTTTGTGCTATACTATGCTGTCCGGTGGATTTCGGCGCTCTACCGTGCTCTAATATTTTCTGCTTGGTTCTGGGGGGGCCAGCAATAGGGAGCTTGGTTCGTTAGGTTCAGTTTGATTACGTTTGGTTAGGCTGCGTTGTGCTGATTTCGGTAATTATTACAGTGACTTTCGCGCTACACGCTGTTATTCGGTGGATTTCAGCTTTCTACTTTCCTCTACTATATTCTGCTCAGCCCTTGGGATGCCAGCAAGAGTGGTATCGGCACGTTCGTTTGAGTTATGTTACGTTTGACTACGTTAGGTTAGGTTCATTTCGGTTAGGATAGCTATGACCTTCGTGGCATACAATATTCGTCGGTGGAATTCTGCGCTCTGCTGTGCTCTACAATATTCTACTTGTCCATGGGTAGGCCATCAATAGTGGTAGAGGCACGTTATGTTGACGTAGGCTGCGTTCGCTTAGGTTATGTTATGGTGGGTTAAGTTCGGTCATATTTGACTTTTAGGATTTACACTGCAATTCTACTGATTTCAGTGCTCTACTCTCGGCTCCGGTGAGGCGACCAGTAGTGGTCGCGGCACGTCAGGTTGAATTAGGTTAAAGTTGGTTGTTTTAAGCTTTGTTAGGTTAGAATATGAGATCTTCGACTTTACTGCGATGCACTCCTGTTTCTTGTATTTCTGCGCTCTGCTGAGCTCCAATACTTTCTGCTTGGCTATGGGGAAGACAGCAACTGTGGTCTCGGCAGGATAGTCGTAGTTATGTTTCGTTTGGTTAGGTCATGTTCGGATTTTATCGTTAAGGATAGCTTTGGCTTTTTGCTGTGCACTGCTATTTGATGGATTTCGGCGGTCCGCAGTGCTCTAGTATGTTCTGCTTCGCTCTGCGGAAGCCAGTAATGATGTCCACGGCACGTTGGATTGAGTTCGGTTACGTTCAGTAACGTCAGGTTTGGTTAGGTTAGGATAGGGAAGCTTTGACTTTTGTGCAATGCACTGCTAATAGTTGGACATCTGCGCTCTGCCGTGCTCTGATATTTTCTGCGTGCCCCTGGGGATGCCAGGTATGGTGGCCTCGGCACGTTATGCTGGGCTAGGCTACGATTGGTTTGGTTACGTTTTGTCAGGTTATTTCTGGATGTCTTCGCCTTTTGTGCTATACACAGGTATGCGGTTGATTTCTGCGCTTTACAGTGCCCTAATATACTCCGCTTGGCCCTATGGAGGCCTCAGCAGTTGTCCTGGCACGATGGGTTTGGTTATGTTACCTTCCGTTACGTGAAGTTCGGCTACGTTAGGGTAGGATAGTTAAGACTTTTGCGCCATACACTGCTATACGGCGGATGTCGGCGCACAAAAGTGCTCTAATATATTCTGCTTGGCTCTGGGGTGGCCTGCAATAGTGGTCTCGGCACTTTAGGATGAGCTATTAGCGTTACGTTACGCTAGGTTAGGTTGGGTTCGGTTAGGGAATCTTTGACTTACGTACTATATACTCTTATTCGGTGGACTTCTGCACTCTGCTCTGTTCTACTATATCCTGCTTGACCCTGGTGAGGCGACCTATAATGGTCGCGGCATGTTATGTTGAGTTAGGTTACGTTTGGTTAGGTTACGTTAGTTTGGGTTGGGCTTGAATGGCTTTGACCCTTCTGCCATACACTGCGATTCTATGGATTTCTGGGCACTAATCTCCTCTACTATGTTCTGCTCGGCTCTGAGCAGTCCAGCGATTGTGGTCACGGCTCGCTAGGTTGAGTTATGTTACGCTTGGCTGTGTTGCGATTTGTTGTATTAGAACAGGATAGCATTGCCTTTTCTGCTACGCACTGCTGCTCGGTGCATCTCTGCGCCCTAATTGGCATCTGTATTTTCTGCTTGGCTCTGTGGAGGCTAGCGGGTTTGGTCTCGGCACGATACGTTTTACTATGCTACGTTAGGTTGGGGTAGGCTAGGGCAGGTTCTGTCAGGATGGACGAGGCCCGTATCTACGGACTCCTCCACCGGGCCGGTGTCGGTGCTTCCGAAAAATGGGCCGTTTAAGTGGGGTGAATAGTCCGACAGTGCGTGACGACCGCCTGACGACCTCGGCTGAGGAAGCCGAGCAGCCGGCGGCACCGGATAATCGGGGCTGTGATCCCCGTGCTGGACGCATGGGCGCGCAGCTGCAGCCGGGACTATCCTAACGTACACTAACCATACATAACCTAACTAAACCTATCGTGCTGCGACCGGTACTGCTGGCCTCCACATAGTCAAGCATGGCATCTCAGAGGAGAGTAGAGCGCAGGTATCCATATAATTGCAGTGCGCAGCAGAAATGTCGAAGCTGTTCGAATCAAACCTAAGCCAACGTAACACGACCGAACGCATCCTATCTCAACATAATTTGCCGAGACCAGTATTATTGGCTTTCCCAGAGCCATGCAGAGCATACTAGGGCACAGTAGAGCGCACAAGTCCATCGCATTACAATCTACATGACACAAGTCAAAGATATCCTAACCCAAACGAAACAAACTTAACCTAACCAAACGTAACCTAACTAAGCGTAAGGCGCCACAGCCACTATTTTTGGTCTTCCCAAAGCAAAGCGGAACATGCATGATCACAGTAGTGCGCAAAAATCCACCGAAAAATAGTGTGTAGCACAAAAATCAAGGCTATCATAGTCTAACCATACCAAACATAACATAACCAAACGCAACAAAACTCAAGCCATCGTGCCTAAACCATTATAGCTGACCTTCCCGGAGACAAGCAGAATATACTAGATCACAGCAGAGCGCAGAAAGACGCCGCATTGCTGCGTAAGGCGCAAAAGTCAAGGCTATTCACTGTAAACGAAACCAATCGAAACATACCCAAACGTAATACAACACATATTGAGCCGCGACTGCTCTTGCTGGCCTTCCCATTGCCGTGCAGAGCATAGTATAGCGCAGAAATCCGCTGTTTTGCAGTGTATACCACGAAAGTAAGAGCTACTAATAGCTAACCAAGAGTAACGTTACCTAACCAAACGTTGCCTAACTCAACCCAACGTGCCGAGACCGCTATTGCTGCCCCCCCCCCAGAGCCGAGCTGCAAATATTAGAGCTCAGTAGAGTGCATAGATCCGCCGGAAAGCAATGTATAGCACAAAAGGCATTCGAGGCCCTCCTAACCTAGCCCATCGTAGCGTTGCCAAGCGTAACATAGCTCAACCTAACACGCAGAGACCACTATTGCTTGCGTCCCCAGAATCGAGCAGAGTATAGTCGCGAAAAATAGAGCCAAGGAATCCACCGAAGTCTATGGCAAGAATTTCAAAGCCATCCTAACCTAACCTAGACAAGCGTACCCTGACCATACGTACTCTAACACAACCTAGCGTGCAGAGGCAACAGTTGCTGGCCCCCCAGTGACAAGCTGAGCACATTAGAGCTCACTGATACGCAGATGTTCACGGAGTAGCGGTATATAGCACAAAAGTGTATGCTATCCTCTCCTACCCTAATCAAACGTAACATAGCAAGCGCATCCTAAATCAAACTAACGAGCCGGCACAACATTTACTGGCCTCCACAGGTTAGAGCAGAGTATAGTAGAGAAATGTAGATCGCAGGAAACCAGCGAATAGCATTGTGTAACTCAAAAGTCGAAACTACCCAATCCTAACCTATTCAAACGGAATAAAAGCAAACGTAGCATAACTTAACCTAGCGTTCCGAGACCACTCTTACTGGGATAGCCAGTGCCAAGCAGAATACAATAGTGCACTGTAGAGCGCAGAAAGACACCATATATCAGCGAATAGCACAAATGTGATAGGTACCTCAGCCTTACCATATAAAACCTTTCCTAACCAAACATAGAATACATAAACCCAACGAGACGAGGTCACAACTACTGATTCCCCAGGGCCAGGCAGAGCGGAGTCGAGCACAGTAGAGCACAGAAATCCATCGAAAGGCAGCGCACAGCACAAAAGTCAGAGCTATACCCTCCTAAACTAACCAAGCTTAACAAAAACTAACATAGCCCAACTGAACCTAACGTGCGAGACCACAATTACTGCCCCCCCCCCAGAGTTCATCAGAGTATAACAGAGCTCAATAGGGCGCAGAAATCCACGAATAACGGTTTTTCGCCCGAGAGTGAAGGCTGTCCGAACCTACCACAGGCTAACGTAACATAACCAGACGAAGCGTAACTCAATCTAACGAGCTGGGACCACCTTTGTTGGCCTCCTCAGAGTCAAGGAGAGCGTATCAGAGCGCAGTTGGGCGCAAAAGTCCACGGCACTACAGTGTACACGGCAGAAGTCAAAGATATCGTAACCTAACGCAAAGAAACATAGCCTAACCCAGCGGAGCATATATTACCCTATAGTGTCACAGCCACTATTGCTGGACTCTTCAGAGCCGAGCAGATTATAGTAGAGCATCGTAGAGCGCAGCAATCCACCGAACAGCAGCGTATGGCGCAAAAGTCAAGGTTATCCTATCCCAACATAAGCAAACGTAACATAAACAGACGCAACCAAACACAGCCTAATGTGCCTAGACCACTATTGCTGACTTCCACACAGCAAACCATAATATACCAGAGCATATTAGAGCGGAGAAACCCGCCACATTGCACGCAGAGGCAAGCTGAGCATACTGGAGCACAGTGGAGGGCAGGAATCCGCCGAATAGCAGTGTACAGCGCATAAGTCGGAGCTACGATAACCTAACCCACCGCAACCTAACATAGCCAAACGTGATCTAACTGAACCTAACGTACCGGGACCAGTACGGCCAGCCACCGTAGAGCCTAGCAGAATATGCTGGAGTACAGCAGAGCGTAGAGTTTGACCGCGTTGCAGTGAATAGCACAAAAGACTAAGACACCCTATCCTGACCCAAGCAAACCTAACCTAACCGAACGTAACATAACACTGCTTAACGCGCCGCGACCGCACTTTCTGTCCCCCTCAGAGCATAGCAGAGCATATTAGATCACAGTATAGCGCAGGAACCCACCACACAGCAGTGTATAACACAGAAGGCGAAGCCACCCTGCCCTAACCTATCCAAGCGTAATAAACCAAACGTAACCTAACTTAGACTGACGAGACGAAACAACTATTACTTAAATCCCCAGAGCCAAGCAGAACACATTAGAGCACACTAAAGCGCAGGAAGCCACCAAACAGCAGTGAAGAGCACAAGCGTCAAAGGTACCCCAACGCCACCAGACACAACCTAACATAACCCATCGTTGACGAACTAAACTTAATGAGCCGAGTCCACTGTTGCTGGCCTCCCCAATGCCAAGCTGAGTATATTAATGCAGACTATAGCGCAGAGGCCCAAGTAATGGCAATGTATAGCAGAAAAGTCAAAGCTATCCTAACCTAACCAAGGCTGACCTAACATAACCGAACGTAACATAGCACAGCCTAACCTTCTGAGACCACAATTTCTGGCATCCCAGAGCCAAGCAGAGCATACTCTAGCACAGTAGAGCACGGAAATCCACCGAATAGCATTTTATATCACATAAGCCAGATCCATACTGTCCTAACCTACGCAAACTCATCATAGCCAAACGTAATCTGGCTCAACACATCGTGCCCAGGCCATTATCGCTGACATCCACAGTCCCAATCAGAATATATCAGAACAGAGTAGAGCGGAGATGTCCCCCACATTGCAGCGTAAAGCTTAAAAGTCAAAGATATACTAACCTAACCTGACCCAACATATCCTAATCAAACGTAGCCAAACTCAACATAACTTGCCGAAACCACTTGATGGTGTGTTTGGCAAAGCCAAGAGGTTCATACTAGCGCAAAATGGGGTTCCTCAATCCACCGAATGGCAGTAGATAGCCCAAAGTGAAAGCCATCATTTACTTACCTAGCCAATCGTAACGTACCCAAATATGACCAAACTCAACATAACGTGCAGCGACCACTATTTCTGGCCTCCCCAGATTTGAGCAGGGCATAGTAGAGCAGAGTAGAGTTCAATAATCCACCGGATGAGGGTCTGTGCCAAGAAATTCAAAGTTAACCAAACATAGCCCAAAGAAGCGCAACCTAACCAAACGTAACGTAGCTTAACCTAACGTACCGAGACCACAATTTCTGACCGCCCCAGAGCCAAGCAGAGCAGATCAGAACACAGTAGAGCGTAGAAGTCCAACGAATGGCAGTGTACAGAACAAAAGTCAAAGCCATCATAACCAACCCTAAGCCAACCTAGCCTAACCAAACGTAACATAGCTCAACCTATCTTGTCACGAACACATTTTCTGGCCACCTCAGAATCAAACGGAGAATAGTAGAGCAGTGAAGAGCGCTGAAATCCACCCAACGGTAGTGTATGGCACAATAGTCCAAGTTATCCTATCCCAACCTAACCAAACGCAATATAACCGAACGCAAACAAATCCAACCTAACGTGGCTAGACCCCTATTTCTTGCCACCGCATCGCCAAGCAGAACATATTAAAGGAGAATGGAGAGCAGTAGTCCAAAGGATGGCAATGAATGGCATAAGAGTTGTAGCTATACTAACCTAATCCGCCCTAATCTAACCGAACCAAACATAGCCTAACACTACCTAACGTTCTGAGACCACTATTGCTCGCATCTCAGAGCCAACAAAAACAAACTATAGCACACTAGAGCGCAGAAATCCACCTAATAGCAGTCTATGACAAGAAAGTCTAAGCTCCTTAGACTTAACACAAACGTGCATACCCCAGCCAAACGTATCCTAACATAACCAAACGTGCAGGGACCTCTATTGCTGACCCTCCCACAGCCAAGCAGAACATATTATAGCTCAGTAGAGCGCAGAAGGCCGCCGCATTGCTGCTAAAAGCACAAATGTCTAAGATATCCAAACCCAACCTGGCCAAACCTAATCTTATCGAACGCAGCATAACTCAGCGTAGCGTGCCGAGACGACTATTGCTGGCATTCCCAGGGCCAAGCAGTGCATACCAGATCACAATGGATCGCGAAAATCCACCGAACAGTAGTGTATAGCACAAAAGTCAAAGCTGTCCTACCCTAACCTAACAAAACATAGCAAAACCTGACGTAACCTAGCTCCACCTAACCGCCCTACAAATCCATTGCTGGCATTCCCAGAGCCAAGCAGAACATACTAGAGCACAGTAGATCACAGATATCCGCGGCGTTGCAGTGCAAAGCATAAAAGTAAAGATAACATAACCAGACCTATCACAACCTTACCAACCCAAACGTAGCCTATTTCAGCATAAAGTGCCGAGACCAATATTGCTGCCTTTCCCAGAGCCAAGCTGACCACATCAGATCACAGTGGAGCACAGGAGTCCATTGAATAGGAGTGTACAGCTCAAAAGTCGAAGCTGTCCTGCCCTAGCCTAGCTAACCTAACTACCCTACACCATTATGCCTGAGATCTCCTGAGCCAGACATGGTATACTAGAGCAGAGTAGGTTACGGAAATCCGTGGGGTTGCAGAGCAAAGCTCAAAAGCAGAGGTAACGTAACCTAACCTAGCCGGACCTAACCCACCCGAACGTGGTCTATCTCAGCACAAGGCACCGAGACGACTATTGGTGCCTTTCCCAGAGGCAAGCTGAACGTTCCAGATCTAAGTGGAGCGCAGGAACCCACCGAAGAGCACTGTATAGCACAAAATTCGTAGCCATCCTAGCTTAACCTAACGAAATATAACTTAGCCGACCGTAGCATAAACCGACCTAACGTACCTAGGCCACTGCTGCTGACCTCCGCATAGCGCAGCAGGGTATACTATAGCACAGAGGACTACAGAAATCCTCGTCGTTGCAGTGTAAAGCACAAGGTCAAGGATACCTTAACCTAACCTGACCAAACGTAACCAAGCCAAGCGTAGCCCAACTCGACGTAACGTGCCGAGACAGCTATTACCGGAATCCCCAGAGCCAGACAGAATACATTAGTGGAGAGTAGAACGCAGTAATCGATAGTAACGCAGAGTTTATCAGAAAAGGCGAAACTACATAAGCCTCACCCAGACGAATAGAACATAAGAAATCATAGCCTAACTGAAACTAACGTGCAGAAACCGCTATTATTGCCACCCCACCAGAGCCAAGCAGGACATACTAGAGCACAGTGGTGCGCAGATATCTGCCGCATAGCAGATTACAGCACAAAGGTGAAAGCTATCCTAACCAAATTTAGGCTATCCCAACCTAACCGGACGTAACCTGACTCAACGTTACGTGCCGAGATGACTATTACTGTCATTCCCAGAGCCAAGCTGAAGATATTAGAGCACTGTTGGACACAGGAATCCACCGAAAAGAAGTGAATTGCATAAAAGTCAAAGCCATCATAACCGAGCCCAACATAACCTAACCTAACCGAACGCAGTTTACCTGAACCTAACGCGCTGCGACCAGTATTGCTGGCCTCGGCAGGTTCGAGCAGAGCATATTAGAGGAGAGTAGAGCGCAGTAATCCATAGAATCGCAGTGTATAGCAGAAAAGTCGAAGCTACTCAAAGCTAACCATAGCAAACGTAACCCAACCAAACGTAATATAGATCAACCTAACATGCCGCCAACAGTATTGCTGGCCTCCAAAGAGCCTAGCAGAATGCAATATAGGAGAATATAGCGCAGAGATACGTACAATCGCAGTGTAGAGCTGAAAAGTCGGAGCTATCCAAACCTGACCACAGCTAACATAACACGAACAAACGTAGCGTATCTCTAACTAACCGGCCGAGACAACTATTTCAGGCCACCCAAGAGCGGAGCAGAGTATGGTAGAACAATGTTGGGCGCAGAAATACACCACATTTCAGTGTACAGCACAAAAGACAAAGGTACCTTATCCTAACCCAAACAAACCTAACCTAACCGAAAGTTACCTAACTCTACCTAACGAGCCGTAGGCACTGTTTCTGGCCACCGCAGAGCAAAGCAGAGCATTCTATATGTCAGTAGAGCGCAGAAATCCAGCGCATAGCAGTGTATAGCACAAAAGTCAAGGCTGCCCTCGCCTAACGGCACCAAACATAGCATAACTGTACGTAACCTAACTCCACCTAACAGCCCTGCACCACTATTGCTGACCTCCCCAGAGCCTAAATGAATATATAACCGCGCAGTAGTTTGCAGAAATCCGCGGCGTTGCAGTGTATAGCTCAAAAGTCAAAGGTATACTAACCGAACCTGACACAACTTAGCCCAAACAAACGTTGCCTGACAGAGGATAACGTGCCAAGGCCACTGTTGCCGTATTTCCCTGAGCCAAGCTGAACATATCGGAACACAGCGGAGCGCAGGAATCCGCTGTGTAACTGTGTACAGCACAAAAGTCAAAGCTACCCTCTCTTAACATAACCAATCATAACACAGCAAAGCGCAAACTAACTATACCTAACGTGCCGAGACCACTATTTCTAGCCTCCGCAGTACCAAGCAGAATATAACAGAGAACAGTACGGCGCAGAAACCCGCCGTATTGCAGTGTAAAACACAAACTTCAAAGATACCCTAACCTAATATGACCTATCCTGAAATAACCAAACGTAGCCTAACACAACATAATTTGGCGATACCGCTATTGTTGCATTTCCCAGAGCCAAGCAGAACATATTTGAGCACGCTAGAGTGCACAAGTCCGCCGAAGGCAGTGTATATCACAAAGGTCGACGCGATAATATCCTAACCTATCCTATTGGAGTAAAACCAAACGTCACATTCCATAACCTAACGTGCCGAGGTCACAATTACCGGCATCCCAGAGCCAAGCAGAGCATATTTTAGCGCAGCAGAGCGCAGAAATCCACCGCATAATAGTGTATAACACAAAAGCCGTATGTATCCTTTCCTAACCTAACCAAGCGTAACGAAACTGAACTTAACGTAACTCAATCTAACGTGCCGAAGCCACTATCGCTGGTATCCGCAGAGCTGAGCAGACTATGCTACTGCACAGTGGAGTGTAGATATCGACCGCATTGCAGAGCATAGCACAGGAGACGAAGGATCCCTGACCAAATCTAGCCTAACCTAACAAGACGAACGTAACACAACTCGACTTTACGTGCCGCGACCGCTATTGCTGGCGACCCCAGAAACCAGCGGAATATAATAGAGCACCGTAGGGCACAGAGGTCCATGGAATATCAGTGTTGGGCGTAGAAGTCGAAGCTATACTGACCTAACCCAGCCTAACCTAACCTAATCATACGCAGTCCACCTCAGCCTAACGTGCCGCGACCGGTATTCCTGGCTCCCCAGAGTCGAGCAGGGCATTGTGGAGCACAGTAGAGCGCTGAAATCTGCGAACAGCGATCAATGCCAAGATAGTCTAAGCTATCCAAACCTAACCCAAACGAACTTAACATAATCGAACGAACACTAACACAACCGAACGTGTCCAGACGTCTGTTGCTGGAATACCGAGAGACAGGCAGAATATAGTAGAGCGCAGCAGAGCGTTGAGAGCCACCCGATAGCAGCCTATAGCGCAAAAGTCGGATATATCATGACCTAACATGACCTAACATAACCAAACCGAACGTGGACTAACTAAACCGAAAGAGCCGAGACCACTATTTCTAGCCTCCGCAGTACCAAGCAGAACATACTGTAGCACAGCACAGCGCAGAAATCCAACGAATTGCAGTGTGCAGCACAAAAGTCAAAGCGATCATAGCCAAACCTAACACAACCTAGCCTGACCAAACGCAAGCTAACTCAACATATCGCGTCACGACCACTATTGCTGGTCATCCCAGGGTCGTGCAGAGTATAGTAGAGCACTACAGACTGCAGAAATCCACCAAAGAGTAGTATACAGTACAAAAGTCAATGCTATCCTCTCCTACCCTAGCCAAACGTAGCATAACCATGCGTAGCATGAATAAACCTATCGTGACGGGACCACTAATACTGGACAACCCAGAGTGGAGCAGAGTATAGTAGAGCAATGCAGGCAGTGAAAATCCACCGAAATGCAGATTACGGCATAGAGGTCGAGGATATCCTGACCAATCTTGGCCTAACCTAACCTAACCAATCTTATCCCATCACAACGTAACGTGTCGATACCACAATTGTGGCCCTCCGTGGGACGGGCTGAACATACTAGAGCACAGAAGGGTGCAGAAATCCGCCGAATAACAGTGTATAGCGCAAAAGTCGTAGCTAGACCCTCCTAACCTAACCAACCGTAACGTAACCAAACGTAACATAACACATCCTAAGGCGCAGCGACCACAATTGCTGGTCTCCACAAAGCCAAGCAGAAAATACTAAAGCAGTGTAGTGAGCAGAAGTCCATAGCATCCCTGTGTATAGCAGAAAGGTCAAAGATATCCCAACCTAACCCAAACAAGTATAATCTAACCTAACGAAGCTTAACTAAGCATGGAGTGCGGCAGCCGCTATTGATGGACACCCCAGGGCCAAGCAGAATACGGTAGAGCCCAGTAGAGGGTAGAAGTACATAGAATAACAGCGTACACGACGAAAGTTGGAGCTACCCTGGCCTAACGCGAAAGAACATAACCTATCCAAACGTAGCGTAACTTAAAATAGCGTGCCGGGACCACTATTGCTGGCCTCCCCTGAGCGAAGCAGAACAGACCAGTGCACTGTAGAGTGCAGGAATCTACCGCACTTCCGTTTACCGCACAAAAGTCAAAGATATCCCGTGCCAAAACAAACAAGTCTAACCCAACCAGACGTAATCTAACTCCACCTAACACGCCGCATCCACCGTTTCTGCTCTCCCCATGGCAAAGCAGAGCTGATTTGATGACAGTAGAACGCATAAGTCCAACGAATGGAAGCCTACTGCGCAAAAGTCAATGGTATCCTGGCCTAACCTAACCAAACATAGCATGACCATACCGAGAGACAGGCAGAATATAGTAGAGCGCAGCAGAGCGTTGAGAGCCACCCGATAGCAGCCTATAGCGCAAAAGTCGGATATATCATGACCTAACATGACCTAACATAACCAAACCGAACGTGGACTAACTAAACCGAAAGAGCCGAGACCACTATTTCTAGCCTCCGCAGTACCAAGCAGAACATACTGTAGCACAGCACAGCGCAGAAATCCAACGAATTGCAGTGTGCAGCACAAAAGTCAAAGCGATCATAGCCAAACCTAACACAACCTAGCCTGACCAAACGCAAGCTAACTCAACATATCGCGTCACGACCACTATTGCTGGTCATCCCAGGGTCGTGCAGAGTATAGTAGAGCACTACAGACTGCAGAAATCCACCAAAGAGTAGTATACAGTACAAAAGTCAATGCTATCCTCTCCTACCCTAGCCAAACGTAGCATAACCATGCGTAGCATGAATAAACCTATCGTGACGGGACCACTAATACTGGACAACCCAGAGTGGAGCAGAGTATAGTAGAGCAATGCAGGCAGTGAAAATCCACCGAAATGCAGATTACGGCATAGAGGTCGAGGATATCCTGACCAATCTTGGCCTAACCTAACCTAACCAATCTTATCCCATCACAACGTAACGTGTCGATACCACAATTGTGGCCCTCCGTGGGACGGGCTGAACATACTAGAGCACAGAAGGGTGCAGAAATCCGCCGAATAACAGTGTATAGCGCAAAAGTCGTAGCTAGACCCTCCTAACCTAACCAACCGTAACGTAACCAAACGTAACATAACACATCCTAAGGCGCAGCGACCACAATTGCTGGTCTCCACAAAGCCAAGCAGAAAATACTAAAGCAGTGTAGTGAGCAGAAGTCCATAGCATCCCTGTGTATAGCAGAAAGGTCAAAGATATCCCAACCTAACCCAAACAAGTATAATCTAACCTAACGAAGCTTAACTAAGCATGGAGTGCGGCAGCCGCTATTGATGGACACCCCAGGGCCAAGCAGAATACGGTAGAGCCCAGTAGAGGGTAGAAGTACATAGAATAACAGCGTACACGACGAAAGTTGGAGCTACCCTGGCCTAACGCGAAAGAACATAACCTATCCAAACGTAGCGTAACTTAAAATAGCGTGCCGGGACCACTATTGCTGGCCTCCCCTGAGCGAAGCAGAACAGACCAGTGCACTGTAGAGTGCAGGAATCTACCGCACTTCCGTTTACCGCACAAAAGTCAAAGATATCCCGTGCCAAAACAAACAAGTCTAACCCAACCAGACGTAATCTAACTCCACCTAACACGCCGCATCCACCGTTTCTGCTCTCCCCATGGCAAAGCAGAGCTGATTTGATGACAGTAGAACGCATAAGTCCAACGAATGGAAGCCTACTGCGCAAAAGTCAATGGTATCCTGGCCTAACCTAACCAAACATAGCATGACCAAGCGTAACCAAACTCAACCTAGCGTGCCGAGACCAGAAATGCTGGCCTCCACAGAGCCGAGCAGAACATGTTAGGGCACAGTAGAGCGCAGTAGTCCACCGTATAGCAGTGTACAGCGCAAAGGTCAAAGCTACCTATCCTAACGTATGCGGATGTAACATAACCAAATGCCATCTACCTCAACCTATTTTAACGAAACCACTTTTGCTGACATCCCCAGAGCCAAGCAGAACATGCTAGAGCACAGTAGAGGACAGTAGGCCGCCGAACAATGGTTTATATCACGAAAGTCAAAGCAAGCCGTTCCAAACCCCAGCAAGTATAACCGAACCAAATGTAGCCTAACTAGACCTATCGTGCCAAGACCAAAATTACTGGCATCCACCTAGTCGAGCAGCGGGCAGTAGAGCCATGTAGAGCGTAGAAATCCACCGAATAGCAGAGTATAGCACAAAAGTCTAAGCTATCCTATCCTAATCCAATCAAACGCAACCTAACCAAACGCAGCCTAACTCAACCTAACTGTCGAGACCAGAATTGCTGGCCTCCCTAGCGCCAAGCAGAGCATTATTAGAGCCGAGCAGTGCGCAGAAATCCAGCGAATAGCAGCGTGCCGCGACCGCTTTTTCTGGCGCCCCGGAGACAAGCAGAGTGTGCTAGCGCAGGATAAGGCGCAGGAGTCCATATAATTGCAGTACGTAGCACAAAAGCCGTAGCTAAACCAGCCTAAGCCTACACAACCTAACACAGCCATACGTAGTCAAACTGAACCTACCGTGCCGCACCCACTATTACTCTCCTCCCCAGGGCATTGGGGAACATATTAGAGGAGAGTGGGTCGCACAAGTCCATACATTCGCACTGTACAGCAGAAAAATCAAAGATATCGAAACCTTACCCATGTTAACATAAACTGACCAAACGTAACCTAATTCAACCTAACGCGCCGCGGCCACTATTTCTGGCCTCACCAGAGCAAAGCAGAGAACTTTGGAGCACAGCAGAGTGGAAAAATCCACCGAGAATCAGTATGTAGCACAAAAGGAAAAACTACCCTGTCCTAACCAAACCAATCGGAATACTGCCAAACGTAACCAAGCTCAGCCAAACGTGTCGCCGCCAGTTTTACTGGCCTCGCCAGGGCCAAGCAGGACGCATTAGAGGAGAGTATGGCGCAGAAGTCCATAGGATCGCAATGTACAGCAGGAAAGTCAAAGATAACCAAACCGAACCCAAACAAACGTAACCTAACCTTTCGTAGCATAGCTCAAAGTAACGTGTCGCGGCCACCAATGCTGGCCTCCATAGGGTCTAGCAGATTAGGGTAGAATGCAGTGGATGGCAGGAATCCACCGAATAACTGTATAGCACGAAAGTCAAAGCTACCATAACCAAACAAAGCCCAACCTAACCTAACCAAACGTAACGTAACGCAATCTAACGTGCCACGACAGCTGTTGCTCGAATCCCCAGAGTCGAGCAGTGTGCAGTACAGCAATGTAGAGGAAAAAAATCCACCGAATAGCAGTGTATAGCACAAACATCAAAATAAATCTGTCCTAACCTATACAAACTTAATATAGCCAGACGCAACCTAACTTAACCTAACGTGCCGAGACCTAAATCGCTGGCCTCTCCAGAGTCTTGCAGAATACACTAGAGCAGAGTAGGGTGCAGGAAGCCACCAAATAGCAATGTGTAGCCCAAAAGTCTAAGATATCCCAACCTAACTTGTCCTAACCTATTCTAACGAAACGTAGAACAGCTAATCCTAACGTGCCGCGACCTGTATTGCTGGCCTGCCCAGTGCCATCCAGTAAATGTTAGAACTCAGTAAAGCGCAGAAATCCACCGGGTAGCAGTGTATACCACAAAAGTCAAAATCACCCTGTCCAAGGGTAACCAAACCTAACCTAACCAAATGTAACCGAACTCAGCCTATCTTGGCACGACCGGTATTGCTAGCCCCATGGAATCGAGCAGAGTAGAATAGAGATATGAAGAGCGCAGAAATCCAACGAACAGCAGTGTACAGCACAAAAGTCAATGCGATTCTATCCTAAACTACCCAAACGTATCATGCCTCAAAGTATAGCCCCAAGACCGCGATTTCTGGCATCCCCAGAGTCGAGCAGAGGATAGTGGAGCACAGAAGAGCGCAGGATTCCACCGAATAACAGAGTATAACACGAAAGGCAAAGCTATCCATGGCTATCACAGGCTAACGTAAACTATCCAAGCGGAACCTAACTAAACCTAACGTGCCCAGGCCACCATTAACGGCATCGACACAGCCAAGCAGAGCATACAAGTGCGGAGTAGAGTGGAGAAATCCACCAAAAGGCAGTATGGAACTCATAAGCGAAATGTACCCTATCCTAACCAAACCAATTATAACACTACCAAACGTAACCAAGCTGAAACTGACGTGCCGTTACCACCATTTCTGGCCTCCCCAGAGCCAAGCAGAGCATACTAGTGGATAGTAGTGCGCTGAAATCCACCGAACAGCAGTGTATAACATAAAAGTCGAAGCTACCCGAACCAAACCTTATCTAACCTTATCAAGCCAGACGTAACCTGACTCCGCCTAGCGAGTCGAGGTCACTATTGCTGGCCTCCCGAGTTTCGAACAGGGTATATTAGGGCAATGTAGAGCGCAGCCATCCGCTGAATAGCAGTAAATAGCACAAATCAGAGCTATGCTATCCTAACATAACGAATCGTAACGTAACCAAACGCAACCTATCTCAGGCTTAGGTGCCGGGACCAATACTGCGGGCCTCCTCATAGCCACGCAGAATATGCTAGAGCACAGAAAAGCGCAGGGATCCACCGAATAGCGGTGTATAACGCAAAACTTGATGCCATCCTTTCTTAACAAAACAAATCGTAACGTAACCAACCGTAACATAACTCAACATAACGTGCCGCGAATACTATTGCTGGCCTCCGCGGAGCCAAGCCGGAAATGCTAGAGCACAGTACAGCGCAGGTGTCCACCTTATAGCTGTGTACAGCACAAAAGTTAAAGCTACCCGTACCAAACTTGGACTAGCCCAACCTTACCGAACGTAACATGA
>NW_016909951.1:0-3157 GCF_001483705.2 Eufriesea mexicana
GTATAGCTTTAGCTTTTGTGCTGTAGACTGCTGTTTGTTGGATATCTGCGATCCACTGTGCCCTAGTATGTCCTGCATGACTCTGGGAAGGGCTGCATAGGCGGTCTCGGCAGGCGCGGTCGGGTTAGGCTGTCCTTGTTTATGTTCTGTTGGTTTGGGTTAGGTTCGGGTAGCCTTGACTCCTCTGAAATGTACAGCGTTTCTACGGATTTCCGCGTCCGACTCTCCACTAACGTGTTCTGCTTTACTCTGTGGATGCCAGCAATAGTTGTCGCAGAACATTAGGCCGAGTTGGGTTGCGTTTGGTCATAATACGGTTGGTTAGGTTAGGAGAGGATGGTTTTGACGACTTTAGTGCTATAGTCTGCTATTAGGTGAATTTCAGCTACCTACAGTGCTCTAGTATTTTCAGCTTGGGTCTAGCAAGGCCAGCAAGGGTGGTCCCGGAGCGTTATGACGTATCAGGCTACGTCCACCTAGTTTGGGTTAGGCTACGTTTGGTAAGTATAGCTTTAACTTCTGTGATGTACACTGCTATTCGGTGGATTTCTGCGCACTACTGGGCACTTTAATGCCCTGCTTGGCTCTGTGGAGGGCAACAATATCGGTGTCGGCACGCTAGGTTGTGCCAGGCTATGTTTGGCATTGTTCCGTTGGTTTGGGTTAGGCTTGGGAAGCTTTGACTCTTCTGATCCGTACTGCGGTTATATTGATTACTGCGTTCCACTCTCCAGTCACGCGTTATGCTTGGCTCTGCGGAGGCAAGCAATGGCGGTCACGGCTCGATAGGTTGAGTTAGGTTACGTTTGGTTATGTTACGGTAGGATATGTTAGGAGATGATTGCTTTGTCTTTAGTGCCATCGGCTGCTATTAGTACGATTTCTGACCCCTGCAGTGCTTTAATGTTTTCAGCTTGGCTCTGGGAAGGCCAGCAATAGTTGTCTCAGCACGTTACGTTGTGTCTCGTTACCTTCGGTTCGGCTGGCTTAGGACAGCTTTGGCCATGACAGCTTCAACTTTTGTGCTGTACAGTGCTACTCGTTGGATTTCTGTGCTCTACTGCGCTCTAGTATGTCCTGCTTGGCTCTGGGGTGGCCAGTGATGGAGGTCGTGGCACGTAAGGTTGAGATAGGTTACGTATGGCCATGTTACGGTTGGTTAGGTTAAAAGGGTATATCGCTATCCTTAGTGCTGTGGCCTGGTATTAGGGGAGCTTCTGCGTCGTACAGTGCACTAATATTTTCTGCTTGGCTCTGGGGAAGGTCAGAAATGGTGGTATCGGAACGTTAAGTTGAGTCGGGTCGCTTACCGTTAGGTTGAGTTAGGCTACCTTTGGTTAGGATAGCATCAACTTATTTACTGTGCCGTGCCATTCGGTGGATTTCTCCGCTCTACTCAGCTCTAGTACGTCCTGCATAGATCTGGGGATGACAGTAATAGCGGTTTCGGCGCGATAGTTTGAATTAGGATACGTAGGGATGTGTTACGATTCCTTAGGTTGGAGCGGATAGCTACGACTTTAGTGCTATAACCTGCTTTTAGGTGGATTTCTGCATCCTACTGTGCCCTAATATCTTCAGCTTGGCCCTGGCAAGGCCAGCAATAGCGGTCTTGGCACGTTACGATGAGTCAGACTACGTTCGATCAGGTTCTGTTATGCTAACTTTGGCAAGCGTAGCTTCCACTTCTGTGCTCTTCAATGCTATTCGGCGGATCTATGCGATCTACTGTGCTCTAGCATGTCCTGCTCCGCTCTGCGGAGGCCAGTAATGGTGGCCGCTGCACGTTAGTGTAAGCTAGGATACGTTTGTGCATGTTACGATTCTTTAGTTTAGGAGAGGGTAGCAAGGACTTTAGTGTTGTAGTCTGCTATTAGGTGCACTTCCGCGCCCTACTGAGCTCTAATTTCTTCAGTTTGGCTCTGGCAATGACAGCGATAGTGGTATCGCCACGTTATGATTTGTCAGGTCACCTTCGCTTAGGTTGCGCCAGACTAAGTTTGGTCAGGATAGCTTTAACTTTTGTGCTGTACGCTGCGATTCTGTGGGATACTGCTCCATACAGTGCATTATTATTTTCAGCTTGGTTCCGGCAGGGCCAGCAATAGTGGCCTCGGCACGTTACGTTGAGTCATGTTACGTTCGGAAAGGTTTGGTCAAGCTAAGGTTGGTCAGCGTAGCTTTAACTTTTTTCTGCACGCAGCTATTCGTTGGATTTCTGTGGTCCACTGTGCTCTGGTTCGTCCTGCTTGGCTCCGGGAAGTGCAGCATAGGCGGTCTCAGCAGGCGTGATCGGGTTAGGCTGTACTTGGTTATGTCCCGTTGGTTTGGGTTAGGTTTGGGTAGCGCTGACTTTTCCGATACGCGCTGCGATTTTGATGACTTCGGTGTCCTACTATCCACTAATTTATTTTGCGGGGCTCTGTGGACACCAGCAATAGTGTTCGCGGAACGTTAGATTGTGCTCTGTTACGTTCGGTTATGTTACGGTTGGTTAGGTTAGGAGGGGATGGCTGTGTCTATAGTGCTGTACTCTGCTATAAGGTGGATTTCTGCGCCCTACAGTGCTCTAATATTATCAGCTTGGCACTGGCAATGCCAGCAAGATCGTCTCGGAACATTATGATGATTCAGGCTACGTTCCGCTGGGCTGGGTTAGGTTACGTTTGGTCAGGATAGCATTCACTTTTGTGCAGTACGCAGCTATTCTGTAAATTTCTGCGCTCGTCTGAGCTCTAGTATGAGCTGCTTGACTGCGGGAGTGGCAGCAATGGCGGTCTCGGCACGTTAGGTTGAGTTATGCTATGTTTGGAAATGTTCTGCTGGTATGGGTTAGGCTTGGACAGCTTTGACTTTTCTGACATACACAGCGATTATAAGGATTTCTGCGTTCTACTCTCCGCTGACGTGTTCCGCCTGACCCTGTGGAGACCAGCAAATGTGGTCGCAGCACGTTCGCTTGAGGTCAGTTATGTTTGGTCATGTTACGGATGGTTCGGTTAGGAGAGGATGGTTTTGACTTTGGTGCTGTAGTCTGCTATTAGGTTGATCCCTCCCACCTACAGAGCTTTAATATTTTCAGCTTTGGCGCTGAAGTCTGCTATTAGGTTGATCCCTCCCACCTACAGAGCTTTAATATTTTCAGCTCTGCTCTGCG
>NW_016909952.1:0-507 GCF_001483705.2 Eufriesea mexicana
AACAAGTCTATTCAAAACCTATAAGCTGCAATAGATTGGTGGTTAGATCGCATATCGCCTGCATACCAATGGCAAGTACAGCCAGATACTTGCCAGGGAATAAGTCTATTCAAACTCTGTAATCTGTTATAGCTTGGTGAATAGATCGCCTTACGCCTTCAATCCAATGGCAAGTACAGCTATCTGCTTGCCAGAGAATAGGCCTATTCAATATCTATAACCTGTTACAGCTTGGTGAAAAGATCGACTATCGCCTTCAATCCAATGGCAAGTACAGCTATCTGCTTGCCAGAGAATAGGCCTATTCAATATCTATAACCTGTTACAGCTTGGTGAAAAGATCGACTATCGCCTTCAATCCAATGGCAAGTACAGCTATCTGCTTGCCAGAGAATAGGCCTATTCAATATCTATAACCTGTTACAGCTTGGTGAAAAGATCGACTATCGCCTTCAATCCAATGGCAAGTACAGCCGTCTACTTGCCAGAGAATAAGTCTATTCAAAA
>NW_016909953.1:0-839 GCF_001483705.2 Eufriesea mexicana
CCACCGAAGAGCAGTGTAAAGCACAAAAGCTGAAGCTATACTAACCATACTTATCCTAACCTAACCTACCGTACGAAGCCTGACACAACATAAGGTGCCTGGTCCACTATTGCTGGCCATCCCAGTGCCAAGCAGAGCACACTAGTGGGGAGTAGAACGCAGAAGTCCATAGGATTGCCGTGTACATCTGATAAGTCAATGCTACCCAAACCTAACCCAAACAAACAGGACATAGCCAAACGTAGCCTATCTCAAACCAACGTGCCGAGACCGCTATTGCTACCCGCCCCAGAGCCAAGCAGTATATACTAGAGCAGAGTAAATCCCTGAAGTCCACCGAATAGCAGTGTACAGAAAAATGTAAGAGATAACATAACCTAACGTGACATAGCCTAACTTAATCAAACGTAACAAATCGCAACCTATCGTGCCTTGCTTACAGTTAATCCGCTTCGCCCAGCAGGGCATATTAGACGAGAGTAGATCGCAGAGGTCCTTATAATGGCAGTGTATAGCACTATAGTCAAAGCTATCCTAACCGAGCCCAAACAAACCTAACCTAGCGTAACATAGCGCACTTATCGCGCCGCGGCCATTATTTCAAGCATGCCCAGATCAAAGCACTGTGTATTATATCGCAGCAGAGCGCAAAAATCCACCGTATAGCAGTGTATGGCAAGAAAGTCAAGGCTACCCTGTTCTTACCATATCAAATACGACATAACGAAACGCAGCTTAGCACAACCAAACGTTCCAAGACACCTATTGAAGGACTACGCAGCGCAAGCAGAGCATATCAGCGCACAGTAGAGTGCCGAAATAGGCCGAATAGCAATGTA
>NW_016909954.1:0-42180 GCF_001483705.2 Eufriesea mexicana
AGAAAAAGTTATAGCACAGAAATGCGCAGAGATCCACAGCATAGCAGTGTAAAGCACGAAAGTGAAGGCTACAGTTTCTTAACATAGCCAAACGTAGCATAAGCGTACATGACATTTCTTGACCCAATGCGCCAAGACGACTATTGCTGGCCTCCACAGTGCGCAGCAGAATATACTAGAGCACACTAGATTGCAGATATCCACCGAATAGCAGTGTATAGCACAAGAGTCAGTGCTGCCATACCCTTATATATCCAAACTTAATATAACCACACCTAACATAGCAGAGCCTAACGTGCAGCGACCACTATTGCTGGCCTACACCGGGCCAAGCAGAATATACAAGGCAGAGTCGAGCCCACAAGTCGTGCGAATAGCAGAGCATAGCACGAAAGTCAAGGATAACATGACTGAGCACAACCGAAACTAACCTAACCAAACGGAACATATCCCAAATTTACGCGCCGAGACCACAAATGCTGACCCCTCCACAGCGACAAGCAGAAAACATTACAGCGCAGTAGAGCGCAGAAAACCGCTGACAGCAGTGTATAGCACAAAGTTAAAGCTATACCGTCCTAACTTCACCAAACGTAATGTAACCGAACGTAGCATAACCGAAACTAACGTGTCGAGGCCACCATTGCTGGCCTCCCCTGAGCCAAGCAGAACATGCTACAGCACAGGAGAGCGAAGAAGTCCACCTCATTGCAGTGTATGCCGCAAGAGTCAAGCATACCCAGACCTAAGATCACCTAACCTAACCTAACCCGTACGTAGTGTAGCACAACGTAATGTGACGAAACAAATATTGTACGTCTTTCGATAGCCAAGCAGAACAAATTAGAGCACATTGGATCATTGATTTTCACCAAATAGCAGTGAATAGCACAGAAGTAAGAGTATCCTATCCTAACCTAGCCAGACTTAACGTATCTAATCGTAGCCTATCGCGACATATCGTGATGAGACCAGTATTGCTGGCCTCCCAAGAGCCAAGCAGAGAATATAAGAACACAGTAAAGCGCAGTATGCCGCGGAAAACTGTGTATAGCACAAAAGTCTGATCTATCCCACCCTATCCGCACCAAACGTAACACAACCAAACGTAGCATAAAACACCATATCGTGTCGAGACCACTATTGCTGTCCAGTATAGCGCCAAGCAGAACGTACTAGAGCGCCGTAGAGCGCAGATATCCACCGCACTGCAGTGCAAAGTACAAAAGTGGAACTTACCCTAACCTAACCTGACCTAACCTGACCTAACCAAACGTTGTGTTACTCACCATAGCATGACGAGGCCAATATTGTTAACCAACGAAGAACCAGGCAGAACGTGTTATGACACAGTAGAAAGCTGAAATCCACCGAAGAGCAGTGTATAGCACAAAAGTCAAGGCTTTCGTATACTAATCTAGCCAAAGGCAACATAATCAAACGTATCCTAACATATCCGAACGTGCCGAGGCCGCTATTGCTGCAACCCCAGAGCCAAGCAGAATATACTACTGCACAGTGGACCATAGAAAGCGACAACGTAGCAGCGTATTATCACAAAGGACAAATACGTCCTAACCTATCCTGTCATGACCATACCTAACCAAACGTGGACTATCTAAACCTAACGAGCATAGACCACTATTTCTGACCCCTCCAAAGCCAAGCAGAACATACTAGAGCACAGTGGAGCGCAGACATCCAAGGAATAGCAGTGCATAGCACAGAAGTCAAAGCTATCATAGCCTCACCGAAACAAATCTAACCAAACCAAACGTAACTTATCTCTGCCTAACGCGCCGCGGCCAGAGTTTCTGTACGCCTCAGATCAAAGCAGAGCATATTACCGAAAGAAAGCACGGAATAGCACAGTAGCGCGCAAAAGACAAAGCTGTACTTGCCTAACTTAACCAAACATAGCATTACCAAACGTAACCCAACTCCACCTAAGAGCCCTACACCACTACTGCTGACCTCCCCAGAGCCAAGCTGAATATACTACAGCACAGTTGATCGCAGATATCTGCGGCGCTTCAGTGTGTAGCACAAACGTCAAATATATCCTGACCTAACCTCTCCTAACATAACCCAAGCAAACGTTCCCTAGCACGGCATGACGTGACAAGAGATATATTGCTGTCCTTCCTAGAGCCAAGCTGAACAAGTCAGGTCATATTCGAGAGCCGAAATCTACCGAATAGCAGTGCATGTAACAAAAGTCAAAGCTAGCCTCTCCTAGCCAAACCAATCGTAGCATACCCAAACGTAAACCAACACAACCTAAATTGCAGCTACTACTATTGCTAGCCTCCCTAGGGACGAGCATAGTATAGTAGAGCAGAGTAGACCGCAGATGACCACCGCATAAAAGTCTATACCAAGAAATTCAAAGCTGTCCGGACTTAACACAAACGAGCGTAACCTCATCAAACGTAGCATAGCATAACGTAACGTGCCGCGACCACTGTTGCTGGCCTACGCAGGACCTAGCAAAGTATAGTAGGGCACACCAGAGCGCAGAAATCCACCGCATTATAATGTATAACACAAAAGACGTAAATACTCTAACCTAAGCAACCAAACCTAACTTAACGAAACGCAACGTATCTCAACCTAACGTGCCGAGACCACTTTTGCTGGTCACCCCAGAGCCTAGCAGAAAATGAAAGAGCACATTGGCGCGGAGGAGTACAACGAAAAGCAGTGTATAGCACAAAATTCAAAGCTACCATTTCCTAATATATCAAACCTCAACATTGCCGAACGTAACATAACGCGACTTAACGTACCTAGACCACTATTGCCGACCTCCCCAGATTCTAGCCGACGTTACTAGAGGCCAGAAGGGCGCATAAGACCATAGAATCGCAGTGTATAGCACAATAGTCATATCCATCTATGCCTAACAAAGGCTAACACACCAAACCAAACGTAGCCCACCTCAACGTAATATACCGCGGACACTGTTGCTATCCTCTCCAAGGAAAAGTAGAATGTAGTAGAGAGCAGCCGTGCGCAGAGTTCCAACGAACGCCAGTGTATAAAACGAAAGCCAAAGCTACTAATCGAACGTTACCTAAGACAACCTTACGTGCCGAGGCTAATATTGCTGGCATTCCCATGTATAATCATAATATAGCAGAGCACAGTAAAGCGCAGAAACGCTCCGACAGCAGTGTATAGCACGAAAGCCTAAGTTAACCTGACCGAGCTTAACATAACCTAACATAACGAAACGTAACCTAATTAAACCTAATGCGCCGAGACCACAACTGCTGGCCTCGCCTGAGCCAGGCAGAAAATATTAGAAAGCAGTAGACCACAGAAATCGGAGGATAGCAGCTTATAGCACAGATGTCTAGACTATCATATCCCAACCTCACCAAACGTAAAACATCCTAACGCGGCAACGCTCAATCTAACATGACGAGACCACTATTGCTGGCCCCCAAAGATACATGCAGAATGTACTAGAGCACACTAGTGCGCAGAAATCCACCGAATAGCAGTGTATCGCACAAAAGTCGAAGATACCCTAACCTAACCTGACCTAACCTAACCTACGCCAGCGTACCATATCTCAACATAGCATGCCGCGACCACAGCTATTGACCTCCCCACGGTCGGGCAGCGTACATTGGTGCAATGTTGAGCGCAGAGATCCTCTGAATAGCAATGTATAACACAAAAGTCTAAGATATCCTAAATCGCAGAGATCCTCTGAATAGCAGTGTATAACACAAAAGTCTAAGATATCCTAACCTAACCTGACCTAACACAACGTAAAGGCGTAGCATAGCTCATCATAACGTGCCGAGACCACTAATCCTGGCCTGAACATAGCCAAGCATAATGTCGGAGAGCACAATACATAACAGAAATCCATGTGATAACAGCGTATAGCACGAAAGTCAAAGCTAACCTAACCATACTTAACTTCACCTAACCTAGCCAAACGTAACCCAACTAAAGCTGACGCGCCACGAACACTATTGCCCGCCTCCACAGATTCGAGCTGAGAATACTAGATCAATGTAGGGCGCAGAAATCCTTCAAATGGCAGTGTACGGCATAAAAGTCAAAGAAACCCTAACCGAACCTTCCTAATCTAACCTAACGGAACGTAACCCTACTCAACCTAACGTGCCGAGACCACCATTACTGGCCATCCAAGAGCCAATCGGAGCATATAATAACACAATAGAGCGCTGAATACCGCCGAATATCGGTGTAGAGCGCAAAAGACAAAGTAGCATATCCTGACCTAACGAAACATAACAAAGCCAAACGTAACAGAGCCAAACGTAACCTAACCTAACCAAATATGTCGGTACCACTATTGATGGCCCTCACAGAGCCAAGCAGAATGTATTAGAACACGGTAGATCGCAGAAATCCACAGATAGCAGTGGATAGCACGAAAGACTAAACTATCGTACCCTTACCTCACAAAACGTAACATAACCGAACGTAGCATAGCTCAAAGTAACGTACCGAGGCCCCTATTGCTGACCTCCCCAAAGCCAAGCAGAAAGCACTAGAGCACAGCAGAGCGCAGAAATCAACTGCATTGCGGAGTATGCCACAATAGTCAAACATATGCCGACGTAGCTTGACATACACAACACACTCAAAGGTCGTGTTACTGAACATAACGTGACGAGAACATTATTTCTTCTCTTGCAGATCCAGGCAGAGCATACTAGAGCACACTAGAGCACAGAAATCCACCGAATAGCAGCCAATAGCATAAAAGTTAGAGTAGCATCTCCTAACCTAGCAAAACCTAACACATCCAAACGTGCCAAATCTCAACTCACCTTGACGATACCACTACTGATGGCCTCCACAGAGACAAGCAGAGTGTACTAGAGCACAGTAGAACGCCGAAAGTCGCCGCATTGCAATGTAAGGCTCAAGAGTCGAAGATAACCGAGCCAAACATGACCTAACCTAACCTAACAGAACGTAGCATAGTCCAAAATAAGGTGCCGCGGCCACTACTCCTGGCCTCCCAGAGCAAGACAGAATGCAGTAGGACATAGCGGATCCCAGAAATCCACCGAATAATAGTGTACAGGGCATAAGTCTTAGCTTTCCTAACCAAACTTAACCGAACCTTGCCTAACCAAACTTAACCTAACACAAAATAACGTGCCTCTACCACCATTGCTCGCCTCCGCAGTGTCGAGCATGGTGTTGTTGAGCAATGTGGTGCGCAGAAATCCACCGAATAGCAGTGAATAGCACAACAGTCGAAGAAGTCCTAATCGAGGCTTCCTAACCCAGCCTGACGAAACGTAGCATAACTCAACGTTTCCTGAAGAGACCACCATTATTGACTACCTCAGAGTCCAGCAGAACATACTACATCGCAGTAGAGCGCAGAAATCCGCGGAACAGCAGTTAATGGCGCAAAAGTCTAAGCTATTCCCTCCCAAGATAACAGAACTTCTCATATGCAAACGTAGCCAAACTAAACCTAACGCGCTGAAACCACTATTGCCGGCCTCCGCAGAGCCAAGGAGAGTATACTGAAGCACAGCAGAGCGCAGAAATCCGACGCATTGCAGTGTAAAGAAAAAAGACAAACATGCGCTGACATAACGTAACCCAACGTAACCTAGCCTAAGGTAGCGTATCCCAACAGGGCGTGCCGCGGCCACCATTGCCGTACTCCTCAGAGCAAGGCAGAAACAGTAGAGTACAGAAGATCACATGAACCCACCGGATAATTGTATATACCACGAAAGTCGTAGCCAGCCTAACCAAGCTTAGCCTAACGTAACGTACTCGAACGTAGCCTAACTCAACATAACGTGCCGCCACCGCGATTTCTGGCATCCACTGGACCAAGCAGAGTATAGTAGAGCATATACGAGCGGAGAAATCTTCCGAAAAGCAGTGTACAGCACGAAAGTCGAAGATAAGCAGACCGAGCTTGACATAGCCAAACCTAACCAAACGCAACGTAACGCAACCTGACGTGCCGATACCATTATTACTTGCTGCGTCAGAGCCGAGCAGAACCTATTAGAGTGCAGTAGAGCGGAAAAATCCGTGGAAGAGCCTTGAATGTCACAAAGGTCTAAGCTATTCGCTCCTTACACCACCACATTTGTCATATGCAAACGTAGCCTAACTGAACCTAACGCGCCGAGACCACGACTGCAGGCCTCACCAGAGCCAAGCAGAAAATATTACAACGCAGTAGGCCGCAGAAATCGGAAGATAGCGGCTTATAGCACAGATGTCTATACTATCATATCCTCACCTCACCGATCGTAAAATAACCTAACGCCGCAGCGCTCAACCTAACATGACGAGGCCACTATTGCTGGCTCCCACAGATACAAGCAGAATGTACTAGAGCACAGTAGTGCGCAGAAATCCACCGCATTGCCGTGTAAAGCAAAAGAGTCGAAGATAGCCTAACCTAACCTGCCCTAATCTAACCTAACCGAACGTAGCTTTTCTCAACACGACGAGCCGAAACCACCATTGCTGGCCTTCCCAGAGCCAACCAGGGCATATTAGAGCACGGTATAGCGCGCAAGCCCACCGAGTAACCGCGTATAGCACGAAAATCAATGCTAACTTCTCCTACCCTAATGAGACGTAGCATAACAAAGCGCAGCCTAAATAAACTAACCTGGCGGAACCCCTATTACTGGCCTACCCACCGTCGAGCAGAGTATAGTAGAGCAATGTAGAGCGACGAATAGCAGTGCACAGCACAAGAGTCATAACTACCCTTTCCTAACCGGTCCAAACGTGATATAATCAAACGCAGCCTGACCTAGACTCACGTGCCGAGTCCACTATTAGTGGATTCCCCAGAGCCAAGTATAATATACTAGTGCGCAGCAGAGCGCAGAAGGCCTCCAAATAGCAGCGAGTGGCACGGACGTCGAAGATACCCTAACCTTACCTGACACAACATAACCAAGCCAAACGAAGCCTAACTCAACGTACCGAGCCGCGACCACTATTAATGGACGCCCCAGGGCCAAGCAGATTAGAGTAGAGCGCAGCAGTACGCACAAGTCCAGAGAATGACCGTGGGTACCACAAAAGTCTAAGCTACCCTAACCTAGCACAAACAGCCGTAACCTAACCAAACGTAGTCTAACTCAACCTAACTTGACGAGGGCGTTACTTCTGGCCACCCCACATTCGAGCAGAGTATGGATAGGGTAATACGGAGCGTAGAAGACCACCTAATAGTAGTGTCTAGCACGAAAGGCATAGCTACCCTGGGCTAACCTAACCAAGCGTAACACAGCCAAACGTAACCTATCCCAACATAACGTGCTTGGACCACTATTGTTGACTACCACGGAGACAGCCAAAATGCAGTAGAGCGCAGTAGGGCGAAGAAATCCGCCGCCTTGCAGTGTAAAGCGCAAAAGTCAAAGATAACCTAACCTAACATGACCTAACCTAACCTAACGACACGTAGCCTAAGTCAACAAATTGTGCCCAGACCAGTACTGCTGTCCTTCCCAGAGCCAAGCTAAACACACCAGGGCACAGTAGAGTGCAGGAATCCGCCGAATTACAGTGTATAGCGCAAAAGTCAAAGCGAGCCCCTCCCAACCTAGCCAACCACGACACAATCAATCGTAGCATAGATTAAATTTACGTGACGGGGCCACTATTACTGGCCTCCCCAGAGCCAAGTAGGGTATTGTGGAGCAATATAGAGCGAAGAGAAACGCTGAATGCCAGTGTATATCACAAAAGTCACAGCTAACCTAAACTAACCTGTCCAAACGTAATATAACCAAACGCTACCTAACAGAGCCTAACGTGCCGGGACCACTATTGCTGGACTCACTAGAGTCAAATAGTATATACTAGGCCACCGCAGAGCGCATAAAGCCTCCCAAGAGCATCGAAAGGCACAAATGTCCAACATAACCTAACCGAAACTAACCAAACGTAGCCTAACCAAACATAGCATAAATCAAACTATTGTGCCGAGGCCCCGATTGCTGGCCACCTCAGAGATGAACAGAGAATGTTAGAGCACAGTGGAGCGCAGAAATCCTCCCAATAGCCTTGTATAGCGCAAAGGTCAAATCTACGCTCCCCTACAATAACATAATCTTACCTGAACAAACGGAACCCAACTCGAACTAACGGGCCGAGCCCGCAATCTCTCGCCTCCCCACAGCCATGCAGTGCATATTAGAGCACAGTATAGCGAACAAGTCCACCGAGTAGCAGTATATAAAACAAAAGTCAATGCTATCCCCTCCTACCCTACCCAAACGAAACATAAACAAACGTAGCACAAATGGAAGTAACGTGCCTGGACCACCATTACTGGCGTCCTCAGAGTCGAGCAGTGTGTAGTAGTTCAATGTAGAGGGTAGTAATCAATTAGAATGCAGTGTATAACGCAAAAGACAAAGATACCCAGACCAAACCTGCCCCAACCTGACCCAACCAAACGTAACGTGCCGATCTCACCACCGCATGCCATCCCAGGGCCAAGCTGAACAAATTAGAGCACAGTAGGGAGCAGAAATCCGCCAAAAACTGTGTATTGCGCAAGAGTAAGAGCTAGACCCCCCTAACCTGACGAATCGTAAAGTAACCAAACGTAGCATAACTCAACATAACGTGCCGATACTACTGTTGCTGGCTTTCCCCGAGCAAAGCTGAACATACAACGGCACAGCGGAATGCAGAAATCTACCGTGTAGCAGTTTGTAACGCAAAAGTAGACGCTATGCAAACCTAACCCAAACTAACGTGTCCTAATCAAACGTTGGCCAACGCCATCCAACCTGCCGAGACAATTATTGCTGGCCTCCTCAGAGCCAAGCATTGCGTATTAGGGAACAGTGGAGCGCAAAAGCCAACCGAATAGCAGTGTAGAGCACAAAAGTCAATTCTATCCTATAATAGCATTTCCAAACGTAATATAAACACACGTAGCCTAACTTAAACTGACGTGTCGAGAGAGCTGTTGATGGGCTTCCCAGCGACAAGCAGAAAATACTGGAACACAGTAGGTCGCAGATATCCACCAAATAGCAGTCTATAGCACAGAAGACAGACAAATCCTAACCTAACCTTAATTAACCTAACCAGACCAAACGTAAACAAACTAAAGCTACCAGCCGAGCACACTTTTGCAGAATTCCCCATCGCCAAGCAGAACATACTAGAGGAGTGCAGAGCATAGAAGTCCATAGAATGGCAATGAACATCAGAAAAGTCAAAGACATCATAGCCTAGCACAGGCTATCCTAACATAGCCAAACGTAACCTTCATAGCCTGACGTGTCGAAACCACTATTGCTACCCTCCTCGGAGCCCAGTGAAATGTACTAGAGAACAGTATTGCGTAGAAGTCCACCGCATTGCAGTTAATATCACAAAAGTCAGAGATATCCTGACCAAACCAAACCTGCCCTAAACTAAACGAACGTTACGTAAATCGACATAACGTGCCTAGACCACAATTGCTGACCTCCGCTGAGACAAGCGTATGCTAGTAGGGCAACACAGAGCGCAGATATCGACACAATAGCAGTGTATATCACAAAAGTCAAATAAAACCCAACCAAACATAACCTAAAGTAACCTTACCAAACTTAACCAAACACAAACTAACGCTCCGCGACAACCATTGCTGGCGCACCCATTGACAAACAGAGTACGGCGCAGCATTGTTGAGCGCAGGAGCCCATGGAACAGGAGTGTTCAGCACAAAGGACAAAGCTATCCAAACCGGACACAACCTAACCAAGACTAGCCAAACGTAATCACAACTCAACCTATCGTGCCGCGACCAGTATTGCTGGCCTCCACAGAGCCAATCAGAACATGTTAGTGTAGAGGAGAGCGCCGAAATCCATAGGTCGCAGGGAATAGCGGATATGTCATGTCCACTTAAATCTGATCGAAGCAAACATAACACAACCAAACGCGATATAATTCGAGTTAATGTGCCGCGGCCGCTATCTCTGCCTTCCCCAGAGCAAAGCGGAGCATAATATATCACTGTGAAGCGCAGAAATCCATCAAGTGGCAGTGTATATTCTGAAAGACAAATCTATTCAAACCTAACCCAAACAAGCTTAACCCAAACGAACGTAGCCTAACCGAAATTAACGAGCCGAGACCACTATTACTGTCCTTCCGATAGTCCAGCAGAGCATAGCAGTGCAATGTAGAATGCAGAGATCCCCCGAATAACAGTGTACAGCACAAAAGTCAACTGTACCCTATCGTAACCCATCCAAACGTAATATAACCGAACGTTACATAGCATTACCTAACGTGCCGAGACCAATATTGCTAGCCTCCCCAGAGACAAGCAGAATATACTAGTGAACAGTAGAGAGCAGAAAACCACCAAATAGCACTGTATAGCACAAAGGTCAGAGATATCCTTACCTAACCTGACCTATGCTCTCCTAACCAAAGGTAGACTATCTAAACCTGACGAGCCGAGACCACACTTGCTGGCATCCACATCGCCAAACAGAACGTATTAGAGGAGCCAGGAGCGCACAAGTCCATAGAATGGCAATGAATAGCAGAAGAGTCAAAGCTATCCCAACCAAACAAGACTAGGCTACCCTAACCGAACGTAGCCTAACTCAACCTAACGTGCCGAAAGCACCATTGCTGTCCTCCACAGAGATACGCACAGCATATTAGAGCACAGTAGATCGTACAAATCGACGGCAGTGCAGTGCACAGCGCGAATGCGTAGATATCCGTTCCAAACCTAGCCAAATCTTACCTAACCTAAAGGGACATAACCCAACCAAACGTGCTGCGACCACTATTGCTGGCCTCCCCAGAGACAAGCAGACGCTTGTAGGGCAATGCAGTGCATGGATATCGTCCGAAAAGCAAGCGTAACCAAGCCAAGCGTAACCAAACCAAACCTAGCGTGCCGAGAAAACAATTGCTGGTCTCCGCAGAGCCAACCAGAACATATTTGGGAGCTGTAGAGCGCAGGAGTTCACCGTATAGCAGTCTACAGCACAAAGGCCAAAGCTATCCTGTCCTAACCTAGCCAAACGTAATGCAACCAAACGTAACATGACAACTCCTAACGTTTCGTGACCTCTATAGCTGCCATCCTCAGAATCAATCAGAACATACTAGAGGAGAGTAAAGCGCAGAAATACATAGAATCGCAGTGTATAGCAGGAAAGTCAAAGCCACATTAATCTATCCCAAGCAAGTGTTACCTAACCAAACGAAGCCTAACTCAACATTGCGGGCCGCGGCAACTATTACTGGGCTGCCCAGGGACAAGCAGAATATAGTAGGGCACTGTAGAGCGCAGTTTTGCGCCGAATTACAGTGTATACCACGAGAGTCCAAGCTATCCAGGCATAAACAACACGAACGTAACCAAGCCAAACGTAGCCTAGCTAAGCCTAACGTGCCGAGACCACTATTACTGGCCTCCCGAGAGTCGAGCATATCATAGCAGAGCTATGTAGTGCGCAGAAATCCACCGTATGGTAGTCTATAGCACAAACGTGAATTCTACCCTATAATAACATATCCTAACTTTATGAAGCAAAGGTAACCTAACTTAACCTAACGTGCCGGGACCACTGTTGCTGGCCTCGCCAGAATCCGTGCGAGTACAGTAGAGGAATGAAGAGCGCTGAAGTCTATCGAATGGTTGTGTATAGCGCAATAGTCAAAGATACCTTATTCTAACATCACCACAAGCAACCTAACCCAACATAAAGTGCCGACACCACTATTACTGACCTCCCGATATCAAAGCAGAATATACTAAAGTACCCGGGGCCGCAGAAATCTGCAGCACTGAAGTGCAACGCACAGAAACCAATGATATCCTAACCTAACCTGACAGATCCTAACATAGCCGAACGAAGCATAGCACAACCTAACGTGCCGCGACCGCCATTGCTGTCATCCACACGTCCAGGTAGGGAATATTAGAGCACAGTAAAGCGCAGAAATCTGCCGAATAGCAGTTTATAGCACAAAAGTCAATGCTATCCTATCCTAACATAACCAAACATAACCTAATCAAACGCAGCATAACTTTAACTAACGTGCCGAGACCATTATTGCCGGCCTCCAAAGTGCCAAGCAGAGCAAATAACAGCACAGCACGGTGCAGAAATGCACCGAAAAGCAGTGTATAGCCCAAAAGTCAAAGCTATCCTTTCCAAACCACACCAAACTTAAGAAAAGCAGACGAAACGTAACACAAACTTACGTGCCACGACCGCTATTGCTGGCATCAGGAAAGCTAAGCAGAGTATAGCAGAGCAATGTAGAACGCTAAAATCCTCTGAACAGCTGCGTATACCACAAGAGTCATATCTATCTTGACCAAACATATCCAAACCTGGCACAACAGAACGTAATATAACTCAACCTAACCTGTCGAGATCATTGTTCCCGGCGCCCACGGAGACGAGCAGAGTATGATAGTGCACAGAAGAGCGCAGAAGTCCATAGAATTGCGGAGTGTAGCACAAAAGACAAAGCCATCGAAATCAAACGCAACGTAACGTAACACAGCCAAGTGTAATCTCACCTAACCTGACGTGCCGCTACCACTAGTGCTGGCCTCCCGATAGCCCAGCAGATTATAATATGGCAATGTGGGGCGCAGCAATACACCGAATAGCAGTGTATAGCACATAAGTCTAAGCTATCCTGTCCTGGCATAACCAAACGTAACATAACCAAACGCTGCATAACTCAAACTAATGTGCCGAGGCCAGTACTGCTGGTCTCCCCATAGCCAAGCAGGAAATACTAGGGCATAGTAGAGCGCAGAAAGCCACATAATAGCAGTGTTCAGCACAAAAGTCAACGCCATCACAGCCAAATGTATCCTAACATTACATAGTCAAGCGCAACCTAACAAAACCATACGTGCCACGTCCACTTTTGCTGGCCTCCCCAGAGACCAGCAGGTGCAAGTAGAACAGCGCAGTTCACAGACAACAAACGAATAGCAGTGTATAGCACAATATTCAAAGCTTCCCTAACCGAACATATCGTAACCTAGCCATGCCACGCTTAATACAACAGAACCTAGCGCGCCCAGACCACAGTTGCTGGCCTCCACATAGCCAAGCAGGACACACAGGCACACAATAGAGCGCAGACATCCTCCCAAAAGCAGTGCAAACCGCGATAGTGAAACGTATTCAAACCTAACCTGTCCTAACCTAACCTAACAGAACGTAGCCTAACTAAACCTAAAGTGCCGATGATACTATGGCTGGCCTCTCCAGGGCGAAGCAGAGCATATTAGACCAATGTAGAGCGCACAGGACCAACGAATACCTGTGTATAGCGTAAAAGTCAAAGATATCCTCTCCTAACCTACCAAGTCGTAACATAACCAAACGTTACCAATCACAACCTAGCGTGCCGAGACCACAGCTGCTCGAATCCCCAGTGCGAAGCAGAACTTACTAGAGCACTGTAGAGCGCTGAAATCAACCGAAGAGCAGTGTACAGCACGAAAGTCAAAACTACCACCATCTAACATATACAACTCTAATATAAAGAATTCTTAGCATAACACAACCAAACGTGCCGCGAAAACGATATCTGGCGTCACCATAGTCAAGCAGAACATAATAGTGGATAGTAGAATGCAGACGTCCATAGAATCGCAGGTTATGTCACAAAAGTCTAAGCAACCAAAGCCTAACCCGAACCAACAGAACCTAACCAAACCTAGGATAACTCAACATAAAGTGCCGCGAACGCTATTGCTGGATTCTCCACAGCAAACCAGGTAGTAGTAGGGCACAGTTGAGTGTAGATATGCACCGAATATCAGTGTATACAGCGAAAGTCAAATCCATACAATCCTAACACATCCTAACGTAACGCAGCCAAACGTAGCGTAGTGAACATAACCGGACGAGACCACTGTTACTGGCCTCCCCAGAGTCGAACAGAGTAAAGTAGAGCAACGTAGGGTGTAGAAATCCAACGACCTGCAGCGTATAGCACAAAAGTCAAAGCAATCCTGTCCTAACCTCTCCAAACGTAATATAACCAAGCGCAGCCTAACTTAACCTCACGAGCAGATGCCACTATTACTGGCCTTCCCAGAGCCTAGCAGAACACATTAGAGGGCAGCGCAGCTCAGAAATCCACGGAACAGTTGTGTATAGCAAAACAGTCGATGGTGCCCTAACATATCCTGACCAATCCTGGAGTAACCAAACGTAGACTAACTAAACCTAACGAGCCGAGTCCACCATTGCTGCCAACCCCGCACACCAGCACCAAGCAGAAGGTATTAGAGGAGAGTGGAGCGCAAATGACAATAGACTGGCAATGAATGGCGGAAAAGTCGAAGCTATCCTAACCTAACACAGACAAACCTCTTTTTCACGTGGGGGAATCCTTCCAAAGGTACCCTGCTCCCCTGATGAAGGGGGCGGGTTTATGTGGGATTTTTACATACGAAGAACCCCACGATGGCCAGCACTTCGCATTTCGGTGCGCCCTGGTCATCCCGGCGACGCAATTGCCTGGACGCCCCCGCGACGCAACCATAGTTCCTTGCGGTGCGACGGGATCTCGCACCCGAAATACCCGTGCCCAGGCGTGCGAGACTGGTCGTTCACTGGCACAAACCACGCATCCCACCGCACCACGAAACAGGCACACCTTGCGGACGCCGCGCGACCACCACTCGGCACCACGCTTCCGGACCACGTTCTCGCAAACAGACGGGCCCCACCCGCCTGCCGGTGGACCCCCTTACCTAGGCTACAAAGGGAGGGACAGGCGCCCCCCCCCCCCCACCCGGCCACAAGTACTGGGCCGCTCGCGAAGGCGGAGGCCTAACGCATTAAACCATCCGATTTGGTACGAGGCGCTAAGCGGTTCCGCGTTCGCAGCCTCCGCCGCCATACGCGCGAGGGGTCCGCGCTCCGCTCACGGGTTGTCTCCGCGGCCTCCATCTGTAACATAACAGACTCGCAGGAGGAGGTCACCGCACGTCGCGCACATAAGATCTCAGTCACATGCGCCAGGTCGAAGGAGAGGGAAGGTAAAGACAAACCTGGCGACACAGGACCTGGAGCTCACTAGGCCACGCCGGACTATGCTATAGCGTGTGCTGCGCCGTTTCCCGGCCTTCCCCGCTGTGATGACATCGCGTCTCACGTTCCTGCCTGATACGACGTAGGAACTCCCCGAAGCACCCGTGCCCGGTTAGGAACAGTGTCAGGCGGAACTTGTGACGGCGGCCGCTGTGCGCCCATGTACGCAGAACGGGGAGCACGGGCCCTATCATACGGTACCGCCGGCTGCTCGGCTTCCGCAGTCGAGCTCGCCAGGCGGACATAACGGGCCGTCGGAAACTTCGCCTCAACGAAACGGCCCACTATTCAGGAGCACCGTCGCTGCCCCGGTCGAGGAGTCCGTATATGCCCCCCCCCCATGGCAGCAGATCGTACGGCGGAAAACCCGCCACGACGATAGACGCCTGGTAGAGAACCGTGCGGCAACCGCGCACGAACCTGGTCGCCATCCAGCTAGAGTCTCAACGGTGAATCGCCCGAAATCCAGACTAACCTGACCTAACCAAGCGTAAACTAACCCAAGCTAACGTGCCGTAAAAGCCGTTGCGGCTCTCCCCGGCGCCAAGTAGAAATTAATAGAGCACTGTGGAGCGCAGAAAGCCACCAAATAGCAGTGTACTGCACAGAAGTCGCAGATATCCTATCCTAACCTGACATAACCTAACATAGCAAAACGTAACATAACTCAAACTAACGTGCCTAGACAACTCTTGCTGCTCTTCACAGAGCCAAGCTGAACGTATTAGATGAGATTAGAGGGCAGAAATCCACAGAAAAACTGAGAAAAGCGCAAACGTTACAGCCAACCCAACCAAACTCAACCTGCGCTAACCGAACAAAGCGTAACATAACTTAAGCAAACGTGTCGCCGCCACTATTGCTGGCCACCACAGGGCGAGGCAGAACACATTGGTGCACAGTAGAGCTCAGAAATCAACCGTATAGCACTGTACATAGCAAAAGTCAAAGCTATCCTGTCCTACCCAACCAAACGGGACGTAACAAAACTTACCGTAACTCTTGCTGACATGCCGAGACCACTTTTGCTGACCTCCCCATAGCCAAGTAGAACTTCTTAGTGAAGAGTAGAGCGCAGAAATCCATAGAATCGCAATGGCACAACACAATAGTCGATGTTACGCTATCCTAACATAACCATACGTAACACAACCGAATGTTGTACAACCCAAACTTACTTGCCGAGACCATCATGGCTAGCCTCCGCAGGGCCAAGCAGAATATACTTGAGCACAGTGGAGGGCCGTAGTCGGCCACATTGAAGTGTACAGCACATAAATGGAAGATATACTTATCCAACCTGTTCAACCCTTACCTAACCGAAAGTAGCCTAACTCATGTTCAGAAGGCGCGACTAGTATTGCTGGCCACCCTATGGCCAGGCAGAGCTTATTATAGCAACGTAGAGCTCAGAAATCCACCCAATGGCGGTGTACGACACAAAAGACAAAGCTATCCTGTTCAAACCTAGCCCAACGTGACATAAACATACGTATTCCATCTAAACCTAACGTGCCGACACCGCTATTGTTGGCCTCGCCATAGCCAAGCAGTAGATACTAGCACACAACATGGCGCAGAAATCCCCAGAAAAACAGTTTACACAGCGTAAGTCAAAGCTATCCAAACCTAACCCATAGTAACGTAACCCAACGGAACGTAGAATATCTAAAACTAACTTACCGAGACCACAATTGGCGGCCTCCCCACAGCCAAGGAGAGCATATTAGAGCACAGTAGAGGGCAGAAATTCACAGAACGGCAGTGTATAGCACAAAAGCCGAAGATTTCCTGTCCTAACCAATACAAATGTAGCACAACCAAACGTAGCATAGGTCAACATAAGTTGCCGAGACTTGAATTTCTGGCCTCCCCAGTGCCAAGCAGAGCATATTAGAGCAATGCAGGGCGTTGAAATCCACCGAATAGCGTTGTATAGCATAAAAGTCAATCCTGCCCTGTCCTAACGTAGCCAAACGTAGCATTACCAATCGTATCCTAACTCAACATAACGTGCCACGACTAATATTGCTGACCTCCCTAGAGCTAAGTAGAGCGTATTAGAGCAATGCAGAGTCCACAAATCCGCTGAACAGCAAAGTATACAGTAAAAGTCAAAACTATCCTATCGTAACCTATCTCAACGAAATATAACCAAACGCAACCTATCACAACCTACAGTGCCGTGGCCACCACTCCTGGTCTCCCCATCGCCAAGCGGGGCACATTAGAGGAAAGTGCATCGCTGAGGTCCTTAGGATGGCAGTGTATAGCACGAAAGTCAAAAATATCCTAACCAAATGCAGATAAACCTACCCGCATCAAACGTAACATAACTAAACTTAACGCACCGCGGCCGATATTTCTGGTATTTCCAGAGCAAAGCAGGGAATATTATATCACAGTCAAGCGCAGAAATCCTCCTACTAGCAGCGTATAGCGTAAGAGTTAAAGGCAACCTCTCCTAACCTAACAAATCGTAACATAACAGAACGTAACATATCCGAACATAACGTGCCGCGACCACTATTACTGGCAACCCTAGATTCGAGCAGAGTATACTTGAGCACGGTAGAGCGCAGAAACTCACCTTATAGCTGTATATATCACAGAAGTCAAAGCTAACCTATCATAACCTAACCAAACCTGACGCAGCCAAACGTAATCTAACCCTTCCTAACGTGCCGAGATCTCTATTGCAACGCTCCGCGGAGCCAAACAGAACATATTAGAGGGAAGTAGAGCGCAGAATTCCATAGAATTTCAGAGCATGGCGGAGAAGTCGAGGACATCCAAACCTATGCCAAACAAATATGACCTAAGCAAACGAAGCCTAACTCAATGTAGCGAGCCGCGGCCAATATTTCTGGAACCTCCGGGGCCAAGCAGAATGTAGTGGAGCTGTGTAGAGCGCAGAAGTGCAACGAAGAGCAGTCTATAGCACAAAAGCCTATTATATCCTATAAGAGCATATCGAAATGTAATATAAGCGAACATAACCTATTTTAACCTAACGTGCCGAGACCACTGTTGCTTGTCTCCCCAGAGTCGAGCAGGATATAGTAAAGCAATGGAGAGCGCATAAATCCACGGAAGGGGCGTGTATAGCGCAAAAGTTAAAGTAATCGTATCCTAACATAACCATACGTAACATAACCAAACGAAACCTAACTAAAACTAACGTGCCTACGCCACTACTTCTGACCAGCCCAAAGCCAAGCAGAAAATACTAGGGGAGAGTAGAATGCAGAAATCCGCCGCATTGAACTGTAAAGCAGAAGAGTAAAGGATAACCTAACACAACGTGACCTAGCCTAACATAACAAAGCGAAACCTATCCCAACATATCGTACCTAGCCAATAATTCCTGGGCTCGCCATCGCCCAGCAGGGCATATTAGGCGAGAGTGTAGCGCAGGGGTCCTTAGAATGGCAGTGTTCAGCACAAAAGTCACATCCATCATAGCCTAACCTGTCAAAGCATATGACAACAAAACGTAATATAACTCAACCTTACGTGCATACCCGCTATTGCTGACCTCCGCATATCAAAGCAGAATATACTAGAGCACAGTAGAGAACAGGAAGCCACCGAACAGCAGTTCGTAGCACAAAAGTCAAAACCATTCTAACGAAACTTAACATAACTTACCCAAATCAAGCGTTACATAGCGCAAGAGATTTTACCACGCCCACCATTACTGGCCTCCCCAGGGTCACGCAGAGGCTAGTATAGCAGTGCAGAGTGCAGATATGGTACGAACAGCAGTGTATAGCGCACAGGTCGAAGTTATCCTGTCCTAACCTAACCAAACGTAACATAAGCGAACGTAACACAATCCAACGTAACTTGCCTACAACACTATTGCTGACATCACCAGAGCAGAGCACAGTATACTAGAGCGCAGGAGAGCGCAGATATTCTCCGCATTGTGGTGCAAAGCAAAAAAGTCAAAGATATCCTAACCTAACCTGTCATTGCCTAACCCGGCCAAACGAAGCCTATCTTAACCTAACGTGCCGAGAACACAATTGCTGGCATACACAGCGCCGAGCAGGGCGTATTAGAGCACAGTAGAGAGCAGAAATCCACCGATTAGCAGCGTATAGCACAAATGTCAGAGCTTTCAAATCAAACCTAACCAAATGTAGCATAAGCAGACGTAACGTAACCCAACTTTACGTGCCACGCCCGTTAGTGCTGTTCTCACGAGGACTGAGCAGAGTATAGCAGAGCAATGTAGGACGTAGCATAACTCAACCTATAGTGCCGCCACCGCCACTGCTCGCCTCACCAGTGTCGAGAAGAGTATAGTAGGGCAAGGTAGATGGCAGAAATCCACCGAATAGCAGTGAGTAGCACAAAAGACAGGGTTAAACTATCCTATCCGAAACAAACGTTGCATAAAGAAACGTAACTTTGCCCAACATAACGAGCCGCGGACGCCATTTCTGACATCCGCAGAGCAAAGCAGAGAATATTAGATTGCAGTAGAGCGCAGAAATACACCGGATAGCAGTGTAAAGCACCAAAGTCAGGGCTATAATCTCCTAACCTGACAAAACGTGAAACGAACAAACGTAACGTAGCACAGCCTGTGATGCCACGACCACTACTGCTGGCCTCAGGATAGCTGGGAAGAGTGTAGCAGAGCAATGTAGGTTGCTCAAGTCGACCGGACAGCAGTGTACAGCACAAGAGTGAAAGGTATCTCAACCAAACCTTACCAAACTTAGCTTAACCGAACTGAACATAACTTAACCCATCCCGCTGCGACCACTCTTCCTGGGGTCCCATGACAAAAGCAGAGTGTGATAGCGCGCAGTAGAGGGCAGAGGTGCATAGGACATCAATGTGTAGCACAACTGTCGAATCTATCCTAACCAAACGCAACGTAACCTACCATAGCAGAACGTACTCTAACCCACCCTAACTTGCCGCGAACACTATTGCTGGACTCTTGACAGTCGAGCAGAGTACAGTAGAGCTATGTAGAACGCAGAGACGCTTCGAGGAGCAGTTTATAGCACAAAAGTTATAGCTACCCTATCCTAACCTAACCCAACGCAGGCTAACTCAACCTGAATTGCCGATACCGCTATTGCTGGCCTCCCCACGGCCAAGCAGGGCGCATTAGAGCAGAGTAGAGCTCAGAAATTCACCGAACAGCAGTGTGTAGCTCATAAGTAAAAGCAATCCTATCCTAACGTAACCAAACGTAACATAAGCGTACATAACGTGACGCAAACTGACGTGCCACGACCGCAATTACTGGCCCCACGTGAACTAAGCAGAGTATAGCAGAGCAACGTAGAGCGCCGAAATCGTCTGCACAACAGTGTATTGCAGATAAGTCAAAGCTGTCTTAACCAAACCTGACGAAACCTGACCTAAGCAAACGTAACATAATGCAACCTAACGAGCCGAGGTCATTACTCCTGGCTTCCACAGAGACAAGCAAGTTGAGGTAGCGCGCAGAAGAGCGCAGAAGTCCATCGAAGAGCAGTTTACACCACGAAAGTCAAGGCAACCCGAACGAAACCCAGATTAACATGACCCAACAGAACGTAGCCTAACGCAAACTAACGAGCCGAGAAAGCCATCACTGGACTCCACAGATTCGTGCAGAGTATAGTACAGCAATGAAGAGCGCAGAGACCCACCGAAATTCAGTGCATAGCGCAAAGGTCAAGGTTACCCTACCCTAACCTAACCAAACGTAATATAACCGAGCGCAACCTAACTCAACCCAACGTGCCTAGACCACTGTTGCCGACATCCCAAGAGCAAAGTAGAATGTCCTACAGCACAGTAGAGCGTAGAAATCCACCGAACATCAGTGTACACAACAAAGGTTAAAGCTACCCTGTCCTAACCTAACCGAACGTAACGCAACTAAACGTAACCTAATCCACCCTCCGTGTCGAGACCACTATTGCTGCCCTACGCGGAGTCAAACAGGAGATATTGGAGCAATGTGGAGCGCAGAAGCCCACAGAACAGCAGTTTATACCACGAAAGTCAAAGCAATCCATACCTAACACAAACAAACATAACGTAAGCGAACGTAAACTGACACATCATAACGTGTCGATACCACTATTGCTGGCCACCGCAGGGCCAATCAGAATATGAGAGATCAGTAGAGCGCAGAAATTCTACACGTTGCAGTGTAACGCTCGAAAGTCAAAGATGCCCTAACCTAACATGACTTAAACTAACCTAACCGAACGTAGCATATCTCAACCTAACATGCCGAGACCGCAATTGCTGGCCACCTGAGAGACAAGCAGAGCATATTAGGGAAGAGTAGAGCGCAGAAATCCGCCGAATACCAGTGTATAGCACAAAAGGCGAAGCTCCCCTATCCTAACCTAGTCAAACGTAAAGTATCCAAACGTAACGAGAACCATCCTAACGTGCCGAGACATCTATTGCCGCACTCCTCAGAGCCAAGCAGAACATACTATAGCAGAGTAGAGCGCAGAAATCCCCAGATCCGCAACGTATAGTAGAAACGCCAAAGCCATCCAAACCAAACACAAACAAATGTAACAAAACCCAACGAAGCCTATCTCAACATAACGAGACGCGGCATCTATTGCTGGAATCCCCAGTGCCAAGCAGAATGTAGTAGAACACAGTAGAGCGCAGAAAGCCACCAAATGGCAGTCTATAGCACAGAAGTCACAGATATACCATCCAAACATAGCAAAGCCTATCTTAAGTAAACGCTACATTACTCAACTCAACATGCCGAGACCACTATCCCTGACGTCCCCAGACACTAGCAGATTGTTATAGCGCACAGTGGATCGCAGAAGCCCAGATTATAGCAGCATGTAGCACGAAAGTCAGAGCTGTACTAACCTAACGCAGCGTAACCTAACCCAGCCAAACGTATTCTAACTCGACATAGCGAGCCGTGTCAAGTATTGCTGTCCTCCACTGAGTCAAGCAGAACATGTTAGAGGAGAGTAGAGAGATAAACGTTACATTACTCAACTCAACATGCCGAGACCACTATCCCTGACGTCCCCAGACACTAGCAGATTGTTATAGCGCACAGTGGATCGCAGAAGCCCAGATTATAGCAGCATGTAGCACGAAAGTCAGAGCTGTACTAACCTAACGCAGCGTAACCTAACCCAGCCAAACGTATTCTAACTCGACATAGCGAGCCGTGTCAAGTATTGCTGTCCTCCACTGAGTCAAGCAGAACATGTTAGAGGAGCGTAGAGAGCAGGAATATATCGAAACGCTGTGTATAGCAGAAAACTCGAAACTGTCCAAGCCTAACCAAAGGTAACGTAACGGATCCAAACGTATCCTATCGCCACCTAATATGCCTGCAGCACCATTACCGGCGTCCCCAGGGCCAAGCAGAACATACTTGTGTAGGGTAAAGGGTAGAAGACCACCTCATTGCAATATACAGTGCAGAAGTCGAAGATATCCTAACCTAACCGAAACAAAGCGAACCCAACCAAACCTAACCAAACACAACTTATCGCGCCGCGGCTACTCTTTCTGACCTAGAAATTCCGCCGAATAGCAGCTTACAGCGCAAAAGTGACAGTAATCCTAGCCTAACCTAACCAAACGTAACACAACTCAACCCAACGTACCTAGAACACTATTTCTGACCACCGCAGAGCCAATCAGAATATGCCAGAGCTCAGCAGAGCGCAGAAATCCTACACATTGCGGTGTAAAGCTCGAAAGTCAAAGCTACCCTAACCTAACGTATCCAAACCTAACCCAGTCAAACGTAACCTTACACAGCCTAACGCGCCGCTGCCACCGTTCCTGGCCCAACTAGAGCAAAGCCGACCGCACTTAGTCACAGTACTGCGTAGAAGTCGGCAGAATAGAAGTCCTAGCCTAGCCTAACCGAACGTAGCATAACCAAGCCTAACCTAACTCAACCTAACCGCCCTACACCGCTATTGCTGACCTCCCCAGATCCGAGCAGAATATACTACAGCACAGTGGATCACAGTCATCCGCAGCGTGTCAGTGTACAGCACAAAAGTCAAAGATATCCTAACATAACCTGACCATACCTAATCCAAACTAACGTTGCCTAACTCAGCATTTCGTGCCAAGAACACTATTGCTGGCTTTCATAGAGCCAAGCTGAACACAACAGACCACCGTGGAGCGCCAAAGTCCACCGAATAGCAGTGCATTGCACGAATGTTCGATCTCTCCTCTCCTGGCGTAGCCAATCGTTACATACCCTAACGTAACCGAACTCAACCTAACTTGTAGCGACCACTACTGCTGGCTCGCCCAGAGACAAGAGCAATATGATAGAGCGCAGTATAGAGTAAAAGTCCATAGAATATCTGTGTGGGGCACAAAAGTCAAAGCCATCTTTGCCGAAACCAACTCAGTCGAACCAAGCCGAAATTAATCTAACTCAACCTAACGTGCCGCGACCAGTATTGCTGACCTCCACAGGGTCAAGCAGAGCATATCGTAGGAGAGCAGAGCGCAGAAGGCCATAGAATCGCAGTGTATAGTAGAAAAGTTGGAGCAACGCAAACCAAACCTAAGCAAATGTAACACAACGAACGTATCCTATCTCAATCTAATATTCCGAGAACACGATTACTGGCTTCCCCAGCTCCAAGCAGAACATACTAGAGCACAGTAGAGCGCAGAAATCCACCGCATTGCAGTGTAGAGCACGTAAGTCGGAGTTACCCTAACCTAACATTAATTAAACTAACCTAACCGAACGTAGCATAACTCAAAATAACGAGCCGCGGCCACTGCTTCCGTGCTCCGCTGAGCCAAGGAGAATACAGTAGAGCACAGTGGATCTCAAAAATCCACCGATTAACAGTGTACGGCACGAAAGCCGGAGTTAACCTGAACAAATTTGACCTCACCTAATCCAACCAAGCGTAACCTATTACAAGCTAACGTGCCACAAACTCTATTGCTCGCCTCCACTGGATTGAGCGGATTATTTCAGAGTGATATAGAGCGCAGAAATCCACCGAATAGCTGTGTATAGCACAGAACTGGAAGATATCTTAACCTAACCTAACCTAACATAACATAATCGAACGTAAAGTGACCCAATATAACGTGCCACGACCACTATTGCGCCCCTTCCCAGAGCCGAGCAGATTGTGGCAGAGCAATGTAGAGCGCATAAATCCGTAGGATATCTGTGTATAGCACAAAAAAGGGAATCCTAACCAGACCTTCCTAACCTAACCAAACGAGACGTAACCTTTCTCAACCTGACGTGCCGTGACCACTGAATCTGGCCACCGCAGTACCAATCAGTACATACTGGAGCACTGTGTAGGGCAGAAATTCACCTAATAGCAGCGTATGGCTCAAAGGTCTAAACTACAATGCCCTAACATCACCAAACGAATCACAACCAAACGTATCGCATCTCAAACTAACGTGCCGGGACCACTATTTCTTGACACCCCAGAGCCAAGTAGAAAATGTTAGAACATAGTAGAGCGCAGAGATCCCATGCATTGCAGCGTTTGGCATAAAAGTCAAATATATCCAAGCCATACCTGCCTTAACCTAACCCAAACAATCGTAGCCCAACTCAACATATCGTGCCGGGACAGCTGTTGATGGCCTACGCAGAGCCAAGCAGAATATACTAGGGCACAGTAGTGCGCTGAAGCCCATCTAATAGCAGAATACAGCACGAAAGCCAAAGCTACCATGTCCTAATTTATCCAAACTTAACATAACCAAGCGTAGCCTACCAGAGCGTAACGTGCGGCGTCCGCTATTTTTGGCTTCCACACAGCCATGCAGAATATACTAGAGCACAGTAGAGCGCAGGAATTATCCGCATTGCAGTGCAAAGCACAAAGGTGGAAGATACCCTAATCGAACCTGACCCAACCTACCCAATCCAAAGGTAGTGTAACTCAACATAACGTGATGAGGCATATATTGCAGGACTACCCAGAGCCAAGCAGAATGAAGCGTCCGCTATTTTTGGCTTCCACACAGCCATGCAGAATATACTAGAGCAATGTAGAGCGCAGAAATTCGCCGAGAAGCAGTGTTTAACGCAAAAGTCAAAGAAATCAGCAGTAGAGCAATGTAGAGCGCAGAAATTCGCCGAGAAGCAGTGTTTAACGCAAAAGTCAAAGAAATCACAACAGAACCTTCCCAACCTAACCCAATGAAACGCAACCGAACTCAACCTAACGCGCCGAGGCCACTATTGCTGGCCTCCAGAGAGACAAGCAGAATGTACTCTGGCACAGTAGAGCGCAGAAATCCTCCGGATGGAGGTGTATAGCACGACAGACAAGGACAACCTGACCGAGCGTAACCTGTCCTAACCTAACCAAACGTAGCATAACTCAACATAAGGTGCTGCGAACAATACTGCTGACCTCTCCAGGGCCAGGCAGAATGTAGCAGAGACCAGTCGAGGGCAGCAAACCTCCGAATATCAGTGTGTGGCACGAAAGTCTAAGTTAACCTGGCCGAGCTTGACATAACCTATCCTAACCAAACGTAACATAAAAGAATCTAACGTGCCGAGGCGACTATTTTTGGCCCCCCAGATCCAAGCAGAAAATATTAGAACGCAATAGATCGCGGAAACCCGTGGATAGCTGTGTATAGCACAAAAGCCTAAACTAACCTATCCTAACCGTACCAAAAGTAACACAGCAGAACATAGCACACCTCAGCCTAACGTGCCGAGTCCACTATTGCTGGCCAGACCAGAGCCAAGCAAGATATGCTAGAACGCAATAGAGCGGAGGCATACACAGCATTGCAGTGCGAAGCACAAAAGTGAAAGGTATACTGACCAAACTTGGCCTAACTTAATCTAACCAAACGCAGTGTATCGCAACGTAGCGTGTCGGGAGCAATATTCCTGGCCACCACAGGACCAAGCAGAACATACTAGAGCGCAGTAAAGCGCAGATGTCCACCGAATAGCAGTGTGTAGCACAAAATTCTAAGCTACTTTATCCTGACCTGACGGAACGTAGCGTAAGCAAACGTAACTAAACTAAAACTAACGTGACGAGACTGCTACTGCTGGCGTCCCCAGAGCCAAGCTGAATATACTAGAGCACAGTAGAGCGTACAAACGCACCGCATTGCAGTGTATGTCCATAAGGCCAAAAACATCCAAACCTTACCCGACCTAACGTAACACAACCAATCGTAGCTAATCTCAACATAATGTGCCGAGACAAATATTGCTGCCATCGCAGAGAAAAACAGAACATACCAGAGCAGACTGGATAGCAGAAATCCACCGAATAGCAGTTTATAGCACAAAAGTCAACCTTAACCGATCCTCATATATCCAACCATCACATACCGAACGTAACAAAGCACAACCGTACGTCCCTCGATCGCTACTGCTGGTCTACACAGGGCCAAGCACAATAGAGTAGAGCAGAGTCGAGCGCAGAAATCACGCGAAAAGCTGTGTATAGCACGAAAGTCGAAGCTATCCTGACCGAGCTTAACCAAACCTTGCGTAGCCAAACGTGACATATTCAAGCCTGACGTACCGTAACCACAAATGCTGCCTCCTCCCCCAGAGGCAAGCAGAAGGTATACGAACACAGTAGAGCGCAGCATGCCGCCGACGGCATTGAACAGCACAAAAGCACAAGCTATCACATACTAACCTCACAAAGCGTTAAATAGCCAAGCGTATTACAGCTCAACCCAATGTCCCGAGACCACCGTTGCTGGCCTCCACAGGAACAAGCGGAAAATACTACTGCGCAGCAGAGCGCAGAAATCCACGGCATTGCAGCGTACAGCGCAGAAGCCCAACTCAACCCAATGTCCCGAGACCACCGTTGCTGGCCTCCACAGGAACAAGCAGAAAATACTACTGCGCAGAAGAGCGCAGAAATCCACGGCATTGCAGCGAACAGCGCAGAAGCCCGAGATGTCCTGACTTAAAATGACATAACCTAACCTAGCCAAACGTAGCCTTACACAGCATGCCAAACGTGCCGCGGCCTCCATTAATGGCTTCCGTGGAGCCAAGCAAAGCATATAAGAGCACATTAGAGGGCAGAAATCCAACGAATAGCATTGTATAGCAGTAAAGTCGAAGTAACCTATCCTAAGCTAGCAAAACGTAACATATACAATCGTAACCTAAATAAACCAAACACGACGAGACCACTACTTGTGGCCTCCACAGAGGCAAGCAGAATGCGCTACAGGACAGTGGAGCGCATGTATCCACTGAATTGCAGTGAATAGCACGAAGGCCGTAGATATTTTAGCCTAACCAGGCCTAACCTAACGTACGCATACGTAACATAGCTGAACATAACTTGCCGCGACCACTGCTCTAGTCCCCCAATAGCCATGCAGAATACAGTACAGCACAGTAGATCACAGAAACCCACCGAATATCAGTGTATAGCAAGAAAGTCAAAGCTGTCCTAACCAAAATTAACCTTACCTGTCGTATCCAAACGCAACAAAACTCAGCCTAACGTGCCGCGACCGCTACATCTGGCATCGCCAGAGCCGAGCAGAATATACTAGAGCACAGCAGAGCGCGGAATTCCACCGCACTGCAGTGTGTAGCAGAAAGTCAAGCATACCCTGACCTAACTTGGTCTGACCTAACCTACCTGAACGTAGTGTAACACAACACAACGTGACGACGCCAATATTGCTGGCCTCACAAGAGCACATCAGAGCAAATTGGAGCAGATTAGAGAAGATTAGAGCGCAGACAAACATCGAATAGCAGTGAATAGCACAAAAGCCGAAGTAGCTCTCCTAGCATAGCCAAACGAAACATATCCAAACGTAACCTGGCTAAACACAGCATGACGTGACCACTATTGCTTTCCCCACAGGGGCAGGAAGAATGTACTATCCTCACAAGAGCACATCAGAGCAAATTGGAGCAGATTAGTGCAGATTAGAGCGCAGAAAAACATCGAATAGCAGTGAATAGCACAAAAGCCGAAGTAGCTCTCCTAGCATAGCCAAACGGAACATATACAAACGCATCCTGGCTAAACACAGCATGACGTGACCACTATTGCTTTCCCCACAGGGGCAGGAAGAATGTACTAGAGCACAGTACAGCGCATAGATCCACCGCACTGCTGTGTATAGCACACAAGTCGAAGATAGCATAACCCAACCATACCTCACCTAACCCAAACCATCGTAGCATAAATTAATGTAACGTGCCGCGACCACTGCTTCTGGCCTCCTCTGAACCAAGCAGGATATGTTGGAGCATAGTACATCACAGGAACCCACCGAATGGCCGTGTACGGCACGAAAGCCGGAGCTATCCTAACCAAACTTAACATAATCTAACCTACTCGAACGCAACCTATCCCAAACTAACGTGCGACGAACACATTTTCTCTCCTCCACAGTGTCGAGTAGATTATAGTAGATCAATGTAGAGCGTAGAAACCGACCGTACAGCAGTGTACAGCGCAAACGTACAAGAAATCCTGACCAAGCCTTCCTAACGTAACCCAACGAAAAAGACCTCTCTCAAAATGACGTACCGAGACCGCCATTACTGGCAACCACAGAGCCAGAGGGGACACATTACAGCACAGTAGATGGCAAAAGCCAACAGAATGGCAGGGTATGGCGCGAAAGTCTAATATAACCTATACTTACCCAACCAAACGTAGCATAATCGAACGTAACCTAACCCAAGCTATCGTGTCGAGGACACCATTGCTAGCCTCGCTAGAGCCAATCCGGATATACTAGAGCACAGTAGACGGCAGAAATCCATCGCAGTGCAGTGAATAGCACAAAAGCCTTAGATATCCTGACCAATCCTGACCTAATCTAACCTAACCGAACGCAGCATGACACAACACGACTTGCCGCGGTCACTGCTACTGGCATACCCAGAATAACGCTGAATGTTGTAGAGCACAGTAGATCCCAGGAATCCACAGAAAAACGGTGTAAGGCATGAAAGTTGTAGTTACCCTGGCAAAACTCAGCCTCACCAGACTCAACCAAACGTAACCTAACCCAAACTGACGTGCCACGACAACCATTGCTCGCCTCTCAGGGTCGAGCAGAGAATAGTAGAAGAATGTAGAGCGCCGAAATCCACCGATTAGCAGTGTATAGCACAAAAGTCGAGGGCACCCTAATCCAACCTGTCCTCACCTAACTTAACCAAACGTAGCCAGCAGAGCATAACGTGCTGAGACTACTATTGCTGGCCTGCTGAGCGTCAAGCAGGGAATATCAGAGCACTGCAGAGCGCAGAAATCCACCGAGTAAGAGCGTATTGCGCAAAGGACAAAGCTACCCTCCCCTAAACTCACCAATCGGCACATAACCAAACGTAACATTACTGAACCTAACACGCAGTGACCAATATTTCTGTCCTCCCCAGAGGCAAGCAGGGTATAGAAGAGCACAGTGGAGCGCAGAAATCCACGGAACAACAGTATATACCAAAAAGTCCAAGCTATCCAAACCTAACCCAGACTAACATATCGTAACCAAACGTTACATAACCAAACCAAACGTGCCGCGACAGCTACTGCTGGCCTCCCCAGAGCCAAGCAGAGCATATTAGAGGAGAGTAGCTCGCTGAAGTCCATAGACTGGCAGAGTATATCACAAAGGTCGAGGACAATCTAACGCAGCCTGCTCTACGCTAACCTAATCGAACGAAGCCTAACTCAAAGTAACGTGACGAGATTATCATTGCTGTCCTCCCCAGAGCCAAGCAGAGAATATAGGTGCAATTTAGAACGCATAAATCCACAGAAAGGCGGTGTATAGCATGAAAGTCGAAGCTACCCTAACAAAACCTAACCATACCTGACCTAACCACACGTAAAGTATCCCAACATAACGTGCCGCGACCACAATTCAGGCGTCCACAGGGTCAAGCCGAGCGTGATACAGCACCATAGAGGGCAGATATCCACCGAATAAGAGCATATAACACAAAGGTCAAAGCTCTGTTCTCCTAATCTGTACAATTGACACATACTCAAACACAACCTAACTTAACCTAACTTGCCCAGCAAGCCACCAAACAGCAGCGAAGAGTAGAATCAGCTCAGGTACCTTAACCTTACCTGACCTAATTTAACCAAACGTAACGTGTACAAACTAAATGTAACTAGCCGAGTCCAATGCAGCCGGACTCCCCATCGACAAACAGATAATATCAAATCAGAGTAGAACGCAGAAGTCCAAGGGACGGCAATGTATAGCGGAAAAGTCGAAGCTATCCTAATCCAACCCATACAAACCTAAGCTAACCGAACCTAACCTATCACAATCTAACGACCGGAGACCACCATTTCAGGAAACCCAGGGACAAGTAGAGCATACTAGAGCACAGTGGGGACCAGAAATTCACCGCATTGCAGTGAACAGCACAAAAGTCGAAGATACACCATCGTAACCTCTCCTTACCTAACCTAGACAAGCGTAGCAAAACTCAGCATAGCGTGCCACGACCATTGCAGCTGGACTTCCCAGAGCCAAGCAGAATATATTAGAGCTCTGCAGATAGCAGGAATCCAGCGGATAATAGAGTATGGCATGAAAGTCTGAGATATCCAAACCGGACCAAAGCTATCGTAACTTAACCAAACGTAACGTAACTCAAATTTTCGTGCCGAGAACACAATTACTTGTCTCCCCGGAGCAGAGCAGGGTACGGCGGAGCAATGTAGAGCGTAGAAATCCACCGATTAGCAGCGTGTAACGCAATATTCAAAGATACTCTCCCCTAACCTGTCCAAACGAAAAGGAACGAATCGTATACTAACTATACCCAACGTGCCGAGACCACTATTTCTGGCCTCTCCAGAGACAAGCAGAGTATATTAGATCATCGTAGAGCACAGTGATGCACCGAATAGCAGCGTATAGCACAAAAGTCGATGTTATCCTCTCCTAACCCAACTAACCGCAACGTAACCAAACGTAACCGAACTCAATATAACGCGCCGAGGACCATGTTCCTGGCCTCAGCGGAGCCAAGCAGGACATACTAAAGGACAGTGGATAGCAAAAATGGACCAAATAGCGGAGTTCAGCACAAAAGTCAAAGACACCCTGTCCTTACCTAACCAACCGTAACACAGCCGAACTTAACCTAACACAACATAACGTGCAGCGAACACTATGGCTGACATCCCCAGAGCCGAGCAGAACATAGTAGAGGAGAGTAGCGCTCAAAAATTAACGGAATCGAGGTGTATTGCACAAAAGTCATAGTCACCCTATCCTAACGTAACAAATCGTGACATAATCAAACGTAACCTAACACAGCGCATCGGGGCACGACCGCAATTACTGGCCTCCCCAGTGTTGCGCACAGTAGAGTAGAGCAATGAAGAGCGCAGGAATCCACCGAATAACAGTGTACAGCGCAAAATGATAGGTTACACTATCCCAACATAGCCAAGCGCGAAAAACCATACGTAACGTAGCTCAACCTAACGTACCTAGGCAGCTATTGCCGACCTTTCAAGCGCCAAGCAGAATAAGCTAGAGCATAGTAGAGCGCAGAAATCCGCTGCATGGAAGGTTAAGGCACAAAAGTGAAGCCTATCCTTACTTAAACTGACCTTACCTAACCTAACCGAACGTGAGATAACACAAACTAACACGTCTGGACAACTGTTGCTGGCTTCTACAACGCCAAGCAGAACATATTAGAGGAGAGAAGCGCGCAGAAGTACGTAGACAGGCAGTGTATAACATAAAAGTCAAAAATATCATTACCTAGCCTGCCCCAAGCAAACCAAACCAAATGTAGCCTAACTCAACATATCGTGCCAAGACTTCTATTTCTAGCCTCCACAGAGCTAAGCAGAGAATATTAGAGCAACGCAGGGCGCAGAAATCCACAGTGCAGCAATGTATAGCATGAAAGAGAAAGCTATCATATCCTAACGTAACCAATCGTAACATAACCAAATGTAACCTAGCTCAATCTAACGTGCCGAGACAACTATTGCTGGCATCCCCAGAGCAAAGTAGATAATACTAGAGCACACTGGAGCGCGGAAGTCCACCGAGTAGCTGTGTATAGCACAAAAGTCGGTGGTGCCCTGACCAAACTTATGCTAACCTAACATAACCATACATATCCTGACACTACCTGACGAGCAACGGCGACTACTGTGGGCCTTACGTGTGCCAAGTTGCTTATAGCAGAGCAATGTAGAAGGCAGCAATCGAGCGAACAGCAGTTTACAGCGCAAGAGCAAAGTCCTCCTAACCGAATCTAACGAAACCTAACTGCACCAAACGTAACATTTCTCAACCTTACGAGCCTAGACCACTATTGCTGTCCTCTTCAGAGCCCAGCAGAAGGATCTATGGCGCACTAGAGTGAAGAAATCCCCCGCATTGAAGTGTAAAGCACAGAAGTAGCAGCTATTCCGGACAAACTTGTCGTAACTCAAGATAACCACACGTAACCTGAGAAAAACTGACGTACCACGACGACTATTTCTAGCCTCACGGGAGACGAGCAGAGTATTGCAGTGCAATGTAGAGAGCAGTCATCGAGCGAATAGCAGCGTATCGCACAACAGGCAAAGGTAACCTAGCCAAACCTAACCAAACGTAACGTATGTCAGCCTACGGTGCCGAGACCATTCTTTCAGGCATACTCATATCCAAGCAGAATATACTACAGCAAAGTAGAGCACAGAAAGCTATCATATAGCGGTGTATATCGCAAAATGCAAAGATACCCTAACCTAACCTGACATAAGAGTACCTAACCAAACGTAGGTTAACGAAACATAACCAGACGAAGCCTCTACTACTGTCGTCCGCAGACCCAAGTCGGATATACTAGAGCACAGTGGGCCTCAGAAATCTACCGAATAGACGTGTGTATCACAAAATCCAAAGCCATCCTAACCAAATGTAGGCAAACCTATCCTGACCAAACGTAACCTAACACGGCATTTCTGGACACGACCGCTATTGCTGTCCTCCCCAGAGGCGAGCAGAGTATGGTAGAGCAATTAAGGGCGAAGAAATCCGTCGCATCTTGCTGTAAAGCACGAAGGTCAAGTCTATCTTGACATAACCTTTTATAACCTAACCTCACGAAGCGTGAGATACCAGAGACCAACGTGCCTAGACCAATGTTGCTGGCCTACACATCGCCAAGCAGAACATATTAGAGCAGAGCAGCGCGGAGTAACCCAACGAATGGCAGCGCATAGCACAGAAGCCAAAGCCATCCTTACCAAACCCAACCATACCTAACCCAACCAACCGTAGAATGGCTAATTGTAACGAGCCCGCAAAGCTATTCCTGTCCTCCCCAGAAACGAGCAGAGCACATGAGAGCACACTAGAGCGCAGAAATCCACCGAAAGGCAGTATATAGCACAATAGTCAATGCCGTCCTAGCCAAACATGTCCTAACCTAAACTGGCCAAACGTAACTTAACTCAACCTATCTTGCCACGACCACTATTACTGGCCTCCCGAAAATCGAGCAGAGTGTAGTAGAGCAATTTAGGGCGCAGAAATCCACCGAGTGACAGTGTACAGCGCAAAGTCAGAGTTATCTTTTCCTATCCTAACCGAACGTAACATAAACGAACGTACCCCAACACAGCATAACGTGTCTAGACTACTATTGCAGGCCTCCCCATCGCCGAGCATAGTATGTTAGAGGAGAGTAGAGCGCAGAAGTCCATTGCACGGCTGTGTATAGCACAAAAGTCAAAGGAATCCTAACAAAACCTAACTAAGCTTAACCTAACCAAACGTAATATATCTCACACTATCGTGCCACGTCCACTATTGCCGTGAACCCCACATTCGAGCAGTGCATATGACAGCGCAGTAGAAAGCAGAAATCCGCCGAATATCAGTGTATAGTGCACAAGTCAAAGCTATCCACTCCAAACCTAGCCAAAGTTAACATAACCAACCGTAATATAACACAGCGTAACGTGACGAGATCACCATTGCTGGCCTCTGCCGAGCCAAGCAGGACATACTAGACCACAGCAGAGAGCAGAAACTCAACGCATGGCAGTGTATAGCGCAAAAGCAAAGGACATCCAGACGAAACCTATCCTAACATAACCAAACTGTAGGCAACACGACACAAACATACGTGTTGCGACCAGAATTTCTGAGATCCACAGAGAAAAGCAGAATATATTAGACCGCAGTCGAGCGCAGGAATCCACTGTATAGCGGTGCATAGCGCAAAAGTCAAAGCTATCATGCCCTAACCTAACGACACGCAACATAGCCAAACGTAGCGTAACTCAAACTAACGTGCCGAGACCACTACTTCTGGACTCCGAAGAGCCTAGCAGAATGCATTAGAGCACTGTAGAGCGCAGAAATCAAGCGCATTGCAGCCCACTTCACAAAGGCGGAGGATATCCTGTCCAAACCAAACCTAACCTGACCTAACCGAACGTAACATAACCTGACCTATCGTGCCGCTACGGCTGTTGCTGCCATCCACATGCGCAAGCAGAATGTGATATATCACAGTAGAGCGCAGAAGTCCATTGAATAGCAGTGATGAGCTCGGTAGTCGAACCTATCCTAACCAGACCAAACATAACCTAACATAACCAAACGTAATCTATTTCATACTAACGTGGCGCGAACATTGCTGTTGGACTCCAGAGAGCCGTGCAGAGCATAATAGAGCAGAGTAGAGCGCAGAAATCCATAGAAACGGAGTGAATATTGGAAAAGTCGAAGCTATCCAAACCTAACAAATACTAACGTAACATATCCACACGTAACCTGACTCAACCTAACATGCATAGAACACCGTTACTGACCCCCTCAGAGCCGGGCAGAATATACTAGAGCACAGTAGAGCGCAGCAATCTGCCGCGATACAGTGTAAAGCAGAAAGTTCGAAGATATGCTAACCTAACCAGACCTAACCTGACTTACCCAAACGTAGCCTAACGCAACGTGACCTGCAGAGACCACTATTGCTGACCTTCCAAGAACCGAGATGAACATATTAGTGCACAGCAGAGAGCAGAAATTCGCCGAACAGCAGTGTATAGCACAAAAGGTGTAGTTATCCTCTCCTAACCTAACCAAACGTCAGATAAGCAAACGTAACCTAACAAAACCTAACGTGCCGCGACTACTATTGCAGGCCTCGGCAGAGACTATCAGAGCATAGCAGAGGAGAGTACTGCGCAGACATCCATAGAATCGCAGTGTATAGGAGAAAAGCCTATGCTATCAAGACTTAACCGTTGATAGCCATAGTTATGCCATAATATCCCAACAAAACGTAACGTAACATAAGCCAACGTGCCGAGATCACTATTGCTGGACACCGCAGAGCAAATCAGGGCATAATAGTGGAGAGTAAGGCGCAGAAGTCCATGGAATCGCAGTGTATACAAGAAAAGTCGAAGCTATCCAAACCTAACCATTGCTAAAGTGACCTACCCGAACGTAGCCTATCTACCAAACGTGCATAGACCACTATTACTGACCTCTCCAGAGCCAAGAACAATATACTAGATCACTGTGGAGCGCAGAAATGCACCACATTGCAGGGTAAAGCAGAAAAGTCTAATATATGCTAACCTAACCTGACCTAGCACAACATAACCAAACGTAGGATAACGCAACATGACGTGCCGAGACTACTACTTCTGGCCTCCCTAGAATCGAGCAGAGTAAAGTAGAGCAATATAGAGCGCAGAAAACCATCGAATAGCAGTGTATAGCGCAAAATTCAAAGCTACCCTGACCAAACATGGACGAACGTAACCTAACCAAACGTAGCCAAGCTCAGCACAACAAGAGCCAAGCTCAACGTATTATAGCACAGCAGAACGCAGAAAGATATTAAGTTGCAGTGTATACCACAAAGGCCGAAGATATCCAAGCTTAGCCTGACCCAACCTTACGTAACCAAACGTAGAATATCCAAACCTAACGAGCCGAGACCACTATTGCTGGCCACCGCAGATCCATGCAGAGCATATTAGAGCACAACAGAGCGCAGAAATTTTCCGAATAGCAGTGTATAGCACAAAAGTCAAAGCCATCCAAACCATACTTAACCTAAACTAACCTAACCGAACGTAGTGTAAATAATATTAAAGTGCCTAGACCACTATTGCCAGGCTCCAGATCGCCGAGCAGAGCATATTAGAGGAGAGTACAGCGCAGGAGTCCACAGAATTGCAGTACATAGCGCAAAAGTCAAAGATATCATTTCCCAACGTAACCAAACGTATCATAAGCAAACGAAGCCTAACTAAACTAACTCCCCGAGACTCCTATTACCGGCCACCGCAGTGCCAAGCAGAATATACTAGGGCACGGCAGAGCTCTGAAATTAACTGCATTGCAGTTCACATAACAAAAGCCAGGGATACCCTGACAAAACCTAACCTATCCTAACCTAGCCAAACGTAGCCTATATTAACCTAACGTACCGAGACCACCACTTCTGGCCTCCCAAGGTCCAAGCAGTATAAACTAGAGCACATTGGAGAGCAGCCATCCACCGGATGGCAGTTTACAGCACAAAAGGCAAGGTTCGCTAACCAAACATTACCTAACATAACCCGACCAAACTCAACGGAAACAGCCAGACCTGCGGAGACCACTATTTCTGGCCTCCCCAGAGCCAAGCAGGACATGACAGAGCAGAGTAGAGCGCAGAAATCCACCGAATTGCAGTGTAAATCTCAAAAGTCGAGGTTAGCCTGTCCTAACCTATCCAAGCGTACACAACCGTACGTAGCATATCCCGAATTTACGTCCCGGGACCAGCATTGCTTGCCTCCCCAGAGACAACCAGAATATACTAGAGCGGAGTAGAGATGTGAAATCCACCGAATAGCTGTGTATAGCACAAAAGTCAAAGATACACTAACCAAACCTGACCTAACCTAACCTTGCCACATGCACACTCACTAAACTTAATGAGCCGGGACCACTACTACTGGCCACCCGGGAACCAGGCATATCATATTGGAGCATAGTATGTCGTAGAAATTCACCTAATAGGAGGGTATAGCACAAAAGTTAAAGCCATCCTAAGCAAACCTAACCGAACCTAGACAAGCGAAACGTACCTAAACACAACCTATCGTGGACGACCACTATAGCTGGCCTCTCCAGAGTCGAGCGCAGTACAGTAGAGCAACGTAGAGCGCAGAAATCCACTGAAAAGCAGCGCCTGGTCCAAAAGTCGGAGTTACACCGTCCTATCCTGACAAAACCTAACACAGCCAAACGTAACCTGAAACAACCTAACGTGCCACGACCACAATGGCTGGACAGCCGAGTGCCGAGCAGAGTATAGTAGAGCAATCTGGAACGCAGAAATCCAGCGCACCGCAGTGCATATCGCAATAGTCGAAGACATCCTATCCTAACCAAACCAAACTTAACATAACCGAACGTAGCCTAAGTAAACGTAACGTGCCGAGACCACTAATACTTGGCTCTCCAGAGCCAAGCGGAACATATTGGAGCTTCGTAGAACGCAGAAACCCAACGAATGGTAGTGCATAGCACAAAAGCAAAAGCCATCCTTACCAAGCTCATCCAAACCTAACTCAACCAACCGTAGAGTAGCCAGTCGTAACGAGGCAGCAAAACTGTTCCTGCCCTCCCCAGAGACGGGCAGAACATATTAGAGCACACTAGAGCGTAGAAATCCGGCGAATATCTGTGTATATCGCAAAACTCGAAGCTAACCTCTCCTAAGATAGCCAAACATAACGTAACCAACCGTAACATAACAAAACGCAACGTACCGAGACCACTATTGCTGGCCACCTCGGTTCCAAGCATAGCATATTAGAGGACAGTAGAGCGCAGAAGTCCTCCGAATAGCAGTGTATATCGCGAAAGTCAAAGCTATCCTAGTGCAACTTAAGCAAATATAATATAGCCAAACGCAAAATAACTGAACGTAACGTGCATAGACCGCTTTTGCTGAAATCCCCAGGGCCAAGCAGAAAATACCAGAGAGCGGTAGTGCGCATAAATCCGCTGCATTGCAGTGTAAGGCAGAAAAGTCAAAGATATCCTAACCTAACTCGTCCTAACCTAACCGAACCAAACGAAGAATAACGAAACCTAACGAGACGATATATATAACTAAACATAACTTGCCGAGACAACTATTCCTGGCCTTCCCAGAGCCAATCAGAACATATTAGCGCACAGTAGAGCACAGAGATCCACCGAATAGCAGCGTATAGCACAAAATTCTAATACACCCTAGCCAAACCTATCTTAACCAAACCTAACCAGACGTAATATAACACAGACTAACGTGCCGCGACCGCTATTGCTGACGCACGCATAGACAAGTGGAGTTTGATAGAGCATCCTAGAGTGCAGTTGTCCACATGATACCAGTATTGAGCACAGGGAGTCGAAGGTGCCCTAACCTTACCAAACATATCCTATCAAAGCCGAACGCAATCTAACTCAACCTGACGTGCTGCGACCAGTATCGCTGGCCCCCTCAGAGTCAATCGGAGCTTATTAGAGGAGAGTATAGCACAGGAATCCATAGAATCGAAGTGTATAGCACAAAAGTGATAGATATCCGGCCCTAATCCATGCGAACGTAACCAAGCCACACGTAGCCTAACCCATCGTAACGTGCCGCAAACATTATTCCTTGCCTGCCAGGTCCAAGCACAGTATAGTAAAGCACAGTCGAACTCAGAAATGCTCCGAACAGCAGTGTACAGCACGAAAGTAAAAGATAACCTGACCGAGCTTAACCTAACATAACCTAACCAATCGTAGCGCAACCGAATATAACGCGTGGCGACCACTATGGTTGGCCTCCACAGGGACAAGCGGAATGTACTAAAGCACATTAGAGCGCATAAATCCACCGCATTGCTGTGAATACCACAAGGGCCGTAGATACCCAAACATAACCTGGCCTAAACTAACCAAACCGAATATAGCGTAACTTGAAATAACGTGCCGTGACCACAGCTGCTGTCATCCGCGGAGCCAAGCAGAATATATTAGAGCGCTGTAGATCACAGATATCCACCGGGAAGCAATGTATAGCACGGAAGTCGAAGCCATCCTTACCAAACTTAATTTACACTAAACTAACCGAACATAACCTAACTCAAACTAACTTGCCACGACCTCTATTGCTCGCCCCTCGAGAGTCGAGCAGAGTATAGAAGAGCAATGTAGAGAGCATAAGTCCACTGACTAGCAATGTACAGCACAACAGATGACGGAATCCAAACCATTGCTTCCAAACGTAACCTAACGCAACGTAACACAACACAACCAAACACGGCGAGACCACAATTGCTGGACTACACAGAGACAAGCAGAGTGTACTACAGCACAGCAGAGAGCAGAAATCCTTCAAATAGCAGTGTATAGCGCAAAAGTCGAAGATGTCCAGACCTGACCTGACCTAACATAAACTAACCAAACGAAGCATAGCTGAACACATCGTGCCGCGACCACTGCTGCTGGCACCCACAGTGCCAAGCAGAATATAGTAGAGCACAGTAGATGACAGAAATCGACAGAAAAGCAGTGCATAGCACAAAAGTCTAAGCTATCCTGTCCACACATAACCTAACCTAAACTAGCCGAACATAACCTAATGCAACGTAACGTGCCACAACATCAATTTCTCGCCTCCCAGAGTCGTGCAGTTTACAGTAAAGAAATGTGGCGCGCATAAATCCCCCGAATAGCATTGTATGGCACAAAAGTCATAGGAATCCCAACAAAGCCTTCTTAACCTACCCTACCACATAGCGTGCTGAGACCACTAATACTGGCCACCCAAGAGCCAAGCAGATCATATTAGGGCAGAGGAGGCCAGCATTGATTGTCTCGACATGTTACGTTGAGATAGGTTACGCTTGGATATGCTACGTTTGGCTATGTTATGATAGGCTGCTTTGGCTTTTGCTCTGTACACTGCTATTCGTTGGATTCCTGCAATCTATTGTGCTCTAGTATGCTTTGCTTGGCTCCACGGAGGCCACAAATAGAGGTCAAGGAAAGTTATGTTGTGTCAAACTACGTTTGGTTAGGTTAGGCTGAGTCATGTTAGGTTATGATATCTCCGACCATTGTGATTTACGCTGCAATGGGGTGGATTTCTGCGCTCTACTGGGCTGTAGTGTATTCTGCTTTGCTCTAGGAAGGCCAGCAATATTTGTCCCGTTACGTTATGTTATGGTATACTACGTTTGGATTGGTTAGGTAGGGTAAGCTTAGGCCAGCGTACGTCCGACTATTGTGCTATGCACTGCAATACCGAGGATCTTTGGACTCTGCTGTTCTCCAGTATATTCTGCTTGTCTCTGGAGAGGCCAGCAATAGTGGTCTCGGCGCGAATGGACTCTGCTGTTCTCCAATATATTCTGCTTGTCTCTGGAGAGGCCAGCAATAGTGGTCTCGGCGCGTTTGGTTTAGTTAGGCTACGATTGCTTATTACACGTTTGGCCATGTTAGGAGAGAATTGCTCAGACTCTTGTGCCGTACCCTGCTATTAGGTGGATTCCTGCCCTCCACTGTGCTCTAGTGTGTTCAGCTTGGCTCTGTCGTTGCCAGAAGTCGTGGTTTAGGCACGTCAGGTTCAGCTATGCTACGTACTTTTGGGTTAGGTTACGAAGATTTAGTTAGGATTTCTCTGACTTTTATGCTATACACTGCTATTTGGTGCATTTCCGCGCTCTAAACTGCTCCTCTGTGCTACGCTCGACTCTGTGGAGCGAGCAGTGGTGGTCGTAGCACGTTAGTTTTAGTTAGGTTACTTTTGGTTTGATTAGTTTAGGTTATGTTTGTTGTGTATAGCTTTGACTTTCGTACTCTACACTATTATGTGGTGGATTCCTGTGGCCTGCTGTGCTCTACTATATTGTGCTCGCTATGCGGCGCCTGCAGCAGTGGTCGCAGTACCAGTCAGTCTGGGTCAAGTTATGATAGGTTATCCTCGACTTTTGCGCTATTCAATGCAATGCGGTGGCTTTCTGCGATTGACTGTGCCGTAGTACATTCTGCTTTCCTCTGTGGAGGCCAGCAATAGTTGTCTAGTCACGTGAGCTTCAGTTATATTACGTTCGGCTAGCTTAGGGTAGGCTACTTTGTCTTTTGTAACTTTCACTGCTATTCGGTGGATCTTTGTGCTCTATTGTGCTCTAATATGCTCTGTTTGGCTCCGGAGAGGCAAGCAATATTGGTCACGTCACTCCACGTTGAGTTAAATTACGTCCGGATAGGTTAGGTTAGGACAAGTTTGGTCAGGATATGTTTGACCCTTGTGCGGCACAAGTAATGCGGTGGAATTCGGCGCTCTGCTGTGCTCTTGTATATTCTGCTTGGCTCTGTGAAGCGGGCAATAGTGGTCTCGGCACGTTAGGTTGGTATAGGTTACTTTCGGTTAGGTCAGGTTAGGTTAAGCTTGGGCAGGTTCACCCAGACTTTCGTGCTCTACACTGCTACCCGGACGGTATCTGCGCTCCACTGCGCTCTCCTTTTTCCTGCTTAGCCCTGAGAATGCCAGCAGAATGGGTCTCGGCTCATTATGTTGAGTTAGGTCACATATGGTTGGTTTAGGTTGGACTACGTTCGGTAAGTGTAGCCTCTGCATTTGTGCTATACACTGTTTTCGGTTGGATCTCTGCGCTCCACAGTGCTCCACTATATCCTGCTCGGCTCTTAGAAGGCCACGAAGGGTGGTCGCGGCACGATACGTTTAGGTATTCTGCTATTGGTTATGTTAGGTTAGCCAGAGTTAGGTCTGGATAGTTATGACTTTTGTGCTATACTCTGCGATTCTATGGATTTCAGCTCTCTACCGTCCTTTAATATGTTCTGCTCGATGATGGCGGGGGGGGGGCAGCAGTAGTGGCCGCGGTACGTTGTGTTGGGTTATGACACGTTTGGTTATGTCAAGATTGCGTACATTAGGATAGGATTGCATTGACTTTTGTGCTATACACTGCTATTCGGGGGATATCTGCGCTCTAGCGTGCTCTAGTATGTTCTTCTTGGCTTTGGGAGGACAGCAATAGTGGTA